>NC_041381.1:326998411-327084269 GCF_002162155.2 Triticum dicoccoides
GGACCTCCTACGGTCGAAACGGGGGTCCTGTTGATCGGGAGGGGTGTGGCGTACCGCAAAACGGACGAAACGGACTTCTGTTGGAGCGCTACGGTCGAAACGAGGGTCCTGTTCATCGGGAGGGGTGTGGCGTACCGCAAAACGGGAATCCACAAGATACTGTTCATCTCCACTGTCGACCTCCTCCAGCCTCCACGGGCTAACGTCAACCTCCTCCAGCCTCCACGGGCTCCTGTTCATCCAGCCTCCACCGCATGCTACTCCACCGGCTATTGTTCAACCACCCCTCCACCGTCTACTGTTCATCTAGCCCTCCACCGTCTACTGTTCATCTAGCCCTCCACACCACGGGGTCCTATTCAACCACCCCTCCACGGCCACCCCTTCACCGTCTACTGTTCATCCAACCCTCCACACCACGGGGTCCTGTTCATCCAGAGGCAACGCCACTGCTCACTGTTTATCCACCCCCCCCCGCAACGCTCACTGTTCATCCAATCGATCGGCTTCAGTTAGCAGCAGTAGCGAAGGAATCGCTCCATCGGGTTCAGTTAACATCCATTGATCGATCGCTCGGGTTCAGTAACGCGTAGCCTGCAGTGCAATCGCTAGGGTTCAGTTAGAGCCCAACGCCTCGCTCGGGTTCAGTTAGAGCCAACGCCTCGCACACACACGCGTACATGTACGAGAGAAACGCGCATCGCTCGGCCCCCGACCTCCCACCGTAACCGGCAACTCCCCGAAATTTTCCTCCCCTTGCTTCTACCACGGTTTTTTCCGTCATGGACGGCCCAAAGAATGTCATGCAGCTGCGTCTCCGGCCCGCCCAGGACTAAAAGCCCATTTTCTGTCATGATTTTTTGTCATAGAAGTAGGAGCCCACCACATCTATGATGATACCGGGTTTTGTCACAATTATCATCATAGAAGTGTCATATGTATGACAAAAAAAATTCTTTCGGCCCAAAATGTCACGGATGTGTCTTTTTTTGTAGTGATGCCTCTTGACATTCACGTTATAGACCGGTTCCTGTTCTAGATTCAATATAAATAGCCCATCAACAATGGGTGCATAGTCGTGAACATACCATTCAAAAATATCAAACAACCATTGTCCTTTGAATTGAATTCATAACCTTGACTCATCAAACATGAGGCAGAAATAATGTTCCGACTAAGTGCAGGAATGTAATAACAATTATTCAATTCCATAATGAATCCGGAAGAAAGCTGGAGCTGCATCGTGCCGACCTCCAACGCAGCAACTCTTGCTTTGTTGGTGACCCTGATGTCAATATCCCCTTGTGCCACACGCCTAGTTCTTACCAGCCCCTGCATCGAGTTGCAAATATGAACAACCGATCCGGTATCAAATACCCAAGATCTACTAGGTATGTCAGCAAGGTAAATGTCTATAACATATGCAACAAGTGTACCTTTGCCTGAAGAAGCATTTCCGGCCTTCTTGCCATGCTCTGCAAGCCACTTGCTACAGTTCCTCTTCCAGTGACCGGTCTCCTTGCAGTGATAGCAAACAGTCTTTGAGTCCGCTCCAGACTTTGGCGCAGCGGCGGAGGTTACCCTCTCCGTGCCCTTTGTCTTAGCCTTTTTCTTGGACCAACTCTTCTTGAACTTAGCCGATTTCTGCACCATCAAGACTTGATGCGTGCCTTTCTTAATATCCAGCTCTGCCAGTTTGAGCATCCCATGCAATTCAGTGAGCTTCTTATCCATGCCATGCATATGATAGTTCGAGATGAACGTCCCATAGCTGGGCGGAAGAGAACCTAGAACAGCATCAGTAGCCAGCTCATCCAAGAGCGGGAAGCCCAAACGATCCAAATCTTGCACATATCCGATCATGTTGATCACATGTGGGCTCAGTGGATCACTTTCCTTCAGCTTGCAATCCATCAAAGATCACCAGACGTTGAACCTTTTGATCCTAGCCTGTGTCTGAAACATGCTCTTGAGACTCTCGATCATATCGTAAGCCTCAACATTTTCGAAATGCTGTTGCAAATCAGGCTCCATACAAGTCAGCATCAGACAGCTGATCTCCGTTGATTCCTCAACGAGTTTCTGGTAGGCATTCTTAGTTGTGGCATTAGCATTATCGGCAGGTTCCTATGGAATCGGATCCTCTAGAACATGTTCCTTTTTATCATGCTTGAGAACAATTCTCAGATTTCTATACCAGGTGGTAAAGTTTGTTCCATTCAGTTTATCCTTTTCCAGAATTGATTTCAATGCAAAGTTGGGTTGAGCAGGTGGTGCCATTGATCTACAACAGAAAATATGCAATCACTAAGCAATGTGTTTATGTAGAGTCATTCTAGCCTAAATAGAAATACTCCCACTGAAGTTAGCATCCCTATGCAAACTCTCAGTGATTCAGGATCCGACTAGCGCATGCAACTAGTGAGCTTTAGCATCACTGCTAGCCAACATACCTATCCGATAAGCAACTCCTTGCTAATCATATCTCTATATGACTCCTGTCGGTCGGGAAGGTATCTCATACCCCGGCTCCCAACCTTCTTTGCCACAAGGCCCAAAACCGTTTTGATAGCCTTGTCAAGTTAACATGATGCAGTGCATGTCCGTGTCCAACATGAACCCTTCAGTTCAAGGACACCTAGCAGCACGCCAATTTTATGAGCCCACGACTAGACGTACTTGGCATGCGAAGGTGCAACATCGGGGATGGCATTTGCTTGATATTCATGAGGGATCATTCTACCATTCTAACATGCATAGAAACAAAGAAGCATAACAATCACAAATAAACACATATTGTGAAATAGTATGGCTCCTTCATGGACGTTCTTTCAGGTCGGCTCCGACTCCGATGACCATTTACGAACTCCATCTTGTTTGTCACGCCGGGACGCCAAGCCACCAACCGGATCTCTATTATCCAACTACTACAACTAGTAATGAATTTTACATAGTCACAAGTCGACATGTAGGTCGTTATACAATATAATGACAGCACTTTGGCTCCTGCCGGCTCACAAACATGACACGCAGGCCATGTATAAATTACACACATGCATCACATACACATGAGCCATACTATTCACATCAAACTTGCAAAACAAGTTATGCATAGAATCGCATTCTACTGGTTTGTGTGTCGGGTACGAAATAGACGACGCTACGCACACTCCGATCACGCCGAATTTTCTGACCTGACCTATCTTATCGCTCATCGCGAGTCTGATTCGGGTTTAGGTTTCACTGTTAACCCCGATGGCGGATACCGACCGGTAGGGGTAGGTTGTGTCACTACCTCATCGACTCCGATCATCAGAAAACATAGCCACATCAATCCCCATGTGCAGTTGATCTCATCAACCGTGCACACAGTCGATCTTATCAAGGACAACAGATCTCATCTGCTGCCTCCACATATCTAACATGCATACGATCTGAATCCAAATCCCATAGTAGAGGCTTTGATACTATGTTGGGTTCTACGGTAGGGCATCGACTGCAAATTAAAATTTCCTACACGGAGAACAACCAAGAACATGCTACGGGAGATGGATCACAGATTGTTAGCACTAGACGCGTAGTGCCGTGCAGTGGAAGTAGAGTTGAGGCAGCGCGTCTGTGTGGATCGTCTCCTCCTCGTCCGATCTCCCTCGAACAGCCGGTCGTCCGATCCCACGTACAAGTTCGCCGGAGCGACGCAAGTTCACCGCCTCTAACGGTATCCGCGCGTGCAGGAGGAACACCATACGGCGGACTGCTAGGTCTGATCACACAGTCGGCGGCGAGTAGAGGTGGCTATTCGCAACACATGCAAACCCTAGTCGCAGCACCGAAGCGATCAACCGCATGAGTGTGCCGCACCTCCACTTTATATAGGCGTTTGTCGCGGGATCAACACTTGGGCCTCGCACGGACCCTAAAGCCCACATGTCTACTCGGCCATAATCCAAATACAACTTGGATTACATCCGATCGGTGTCCTCGGATCTGACCTCGTAGGTTCCTTCCCTTAAGCGCGCGACCCCTTAGGTTCAAGTCGGCTTGGTCGCAGTTCGGATCACCTCCGAACTGCACGGTTGGTAGCAGCCTCTAGCAAGGCATGCCGAACACCAAGCAGACCATGAAGCTGGTTAGGCGAACCTGTACATCATACTTCTGTTCCCTTTGCCACACGATATATGTTGTTAGGCTCAAGGCGAGTCTGTCATCCTTGTGGTAGCCCGACCTATTTCTCGTTCCAGTGATGCCGACCACTATCCGGATTATCTCATAATCCTTGTCGCATGGCCATGCTTATCCTGGTCGGATCACACGAGGGGCCCAGAGTATATCTCTCCTGATCAGAGGAGCAAATCCCATCTTGCTCGACCATGTCTCGCAGCATGGGTCTGGACAAGCCTAAAACCTACCTTTGTAACTACCCAGTTACGGAGTAGCGTTTGGTCAGCCCAAAGTAGGTCTTTCACCATCCCGAGTACATGCGTCAGCTTAGGTCTTAGGACATAGAACGTATGTTGTACTAGAGACTCACAGATAACATATCGATGCGTCTCATAGTTAGGTCTGTCCGACTCGGACCTTATCTCGACTTGGATCCGACTACGTCGAATCCGACCAGACCTTTCCAAGTCCATATTATCCGGTTAGCATCCAATGCTCCATGGCTAGTGAGACCAAGCCATCGACCGTGTCATATGCTAGTCTAGTCGCCTATGCGTCCACACAGCCCTTTCGACTAGGGACCTTTTAGGACAGTCATCATACAATGCATAGTCCCACAAACAAGTCACCTACTTGCTGATACACATGATTGATAATGTCCAAGGACTATCTTTATTCATAAACACATAGGAAATATCATCATACATGATTGCCTCTAGGGCATATCTCCAACACCAATTTTTGCCAAAAGTTTCAGACACAACAAGCATACGTCATTTTACATGTCACTACAAACCAACTATGGAGCTCTCCGGGTTGACATTGCGTCCTTCAGTGATAGCCTTTGCCAAGTCATCCTTTGTCGGCTCTTCTCGGTCCTTGTGGTTTCGTTGTTTTCTAGCCACTGACCTTAGAGCTTCAAAAACTGAATCCTTTCTCATCATGGATGAAGTAATGATGCCACGAGCGAAATTTTGTTTATCTGGTGGATTCAGTTCAATGGGCTGCAGCGTTGGCGAACTCAGACGCTTGCTGGCTTCCGAGTAGGCGGCTTGAAACTTGGTCAGATTGTTTTCCTCCGCAATTTGGGTCACCGCTACTCGATTTTCCCTCACACAACATCGATAGTCTTCATTTCCAAATGGTGTCCCATCTATGTTGTTCTCTGGGAAGCCATCGGCTAGTTGAGACGTCACCAACTCTGGAAAATACGCCTTGGCACGTGCCAGTGCAAGCAGCGCCCCCTGACGGCAAGTAGACCTTTTTAGTTCTTTTATCCATTCTGGCACTGTGGACAACTACTTCAGCATATCCATGATATAATGTGGTGGCACTTTGGTATTTTTAACTGCAATGATGCAGTATAAGCCGCCCACATACAGTTGTTCCAAAAATTTGTAGATAGCCTTCAGCTTCACCAAAGGGAGCTCTACAATATTGTGGTCTTTTCTACCTATCAACATACATCAAGAATTATCAGTAACCCGGGTAATACAATGAGCCGGTGTGGCTTTGGTGGCTTGAATGGATTTATACTTATCAAAGACAGCCACGCACATATCTTTGATTTGGCCTTTTAATGTCGCCAACTACTGCTTCACCGGCTCAAGTTTCGCCTCAGCAGCTTCAACTGCCTTTAACAAGACGACTCTCTCCTTCTCAAAGTCGGCCTTGGCATCCTGAAGTGCATCGATAGCCTAGAGCAAGGACTTTTGAAGGTCTGGAGATAAGCTTTTTCTGTTTTCTTTCAGCCTTTTCCCTTCTTCGGCTCTTTTTGTAAGCCGGCAGCAGACGACTCGGCGTAGTCCAACATTTCCTGCATATCAAAAACTGCTAAGTCAGTAGTACAACTCAAAAGGTCCGAGCCACATATGTTTAAGTCCCATTCAGTTGCAAGCATTCTACATGGCACTTGGAGATTAATGCATCCTCAGTTTTTACTAGCACGATGACATAAGACCCGGCCCAACACATGATGATGAGTCGGCCCTTGGGGGCCACCAGTCGCCAAAATCTTACTAAAGTATACAAGTCCCAGATCATTATTTCATAATGACCCGAACCTTTGGGGATATACAGGTATGCAGCTATCAGATGTATGTTGTGAGTGGGTCAAGGTTCATGCAAGTTTGATGTATTATCAGAATTCTCAATCCTTAAAACTTGGGGGCTATATAAAGGCACGCGAGGAAGAGGAAACAAGGAAGTCTACCTCATATTTCCTCTTCAAAGTGTCCACCATGGCAACTCCAGTTTCCCGGCTCTCAGTGAGCCGGGTCAAAAATGCTTGGTGCAAGGATCCCACATCTAAACTTTCCAAAGATGGAAGTTCAATCTTGGATTTTTCCCTTCTCCACCATGGGTGACTCCTTGGTGGTGACCTTGGCCAAACATTTCAAGTTTCTAGCATCTTGTACACCTCTCCAGTAATGGTAACTTCATCATGAGCCGCTTCTAGAGGCAGCTCGCTTGTTAGATTTTCCATCTCCACAACAGGAGAGGTGGCCCTGGCGGGACCTGTAGGAATATCAGCTTGAACCAGCTCATTTTCATGAGTTAGGTTCGTTTCATGAAGATGAGCCTCATCCACCGGCTCATCCCGGACTTCCAGATTGACCCTTGGAAGAGAGGGTAGAAAGGAGAACTCTGGGCTCCTCGGGCCTATTTTTAAGGAGTGAGGACACGAAACGACCGCCGCGTAATTCCAAGGAGCACAACGAATTGTGGCTAAAGGGGCTCCTTGATTTTCACGCCTGGCGAGATATGACATATCCATTTAAAAGATCTGTTGTGACATCATGCCCTAATTATAGGAAGATAACATGGTGATGTCACGAAAATGGGACGGAAAGGAAAAACACTAAGTGTGAAGAAAGCTTCGTAAGCTGGCAATTATTGATTTGGACAATAAGATACAAACCGAAAAGATGACGATTACATGAACAAGGGATTCCAACTCACAATATTAGACCCGTTTTTTTAACCTTTGGTATTTCTTGTTTTCTTTACTTCCCATATTTTTTTGTAGAATGAAGTTTACCATGAATAAATCCAAGCTAAACTGGGGGCTTATGTTAGGGATATTCCAAATGGAATGACCCAGCTAGGAAGAAATGACCCGACCAGGAGCCCACCGGCTCACGGGTCACTTCAGCCTACCAGATGAACATATATGAAGAAGGCCCGGAAGACTAAGGTGTGGCTTGTTAAAGGCCGACTTGTAAAGGAGTATGACGGGCCAGCTTGACGAAGGTCCAATAGGCGAAGACTCTGTTTACTTGGAAGATAAGTAGAAACCAGGATAGAACACAAGTCATAGTACAACCCAGACTCATTTGTAAACCTAGGGTATCAACCTGTATATAAAGGGGAGCCTGTGGGAACAAAAAGACTAAGTTACAATCAATTAAGAGCTAGGTTAGCAAATCCGCATCCGTGTAATCGAGATTTCCAAAATATCAATCAAGCAGGAAGTAGGTCTTTACCTCCATCGTGAGGGGCCAAACCTGGGTAAATGTGTGTCCTTTGTTTTCCAATCAACCCTCTCAAGCGACCTCCTAGTTGCGATGACCTCCAAACTTAGTCCTTTCACGAGGACATCTGCCGTGACAAAACCACGGCATACCGGGTCACAAACTTAAGGCAATCATGATCTAATGAGTGTTAGTAGGACGTGAGTGATGAGAATATATTTGTGGAATTGTTTCATTAATATTCGGAATAGTTCCAAGAGGGTCGGGAACCGTTTCGGGTCACCAGAAGGGTTTCAGTGAATATCTGGTAATACCAGGTATTACCGATAAATATATATAGGTGGAAAATATTTCCTGGGATGTTAAATTATATATATATATATATAATGGTATGAAAATATTTAGAACTATTTTATATTTTAATTAATACCAATGGGCCTAAAGGGCTAAGAGGTGGAAGGCAGCTTGGGCCACAAAGGCCCGAGTGGGGGAGGCGCCTCCTTCCCTAAGTAAGGAGGCCGAATTGGGGTAGGGGAGTAGTCATACTCCTACTCCCTTAGGACACCACCCAAGGAGGCTTTCCCTCCTTGGTGGAAGCCCTCCTCTTCCCCTTCAACCTATATATACTTTAGGTATTGGCCACAATTGAACACACACATTTTGGAGCCTCCTCTAGCTCGTCTACTTCTAGTTCTGGTTGGTCCTAGTTGACTAATTAGAGCTAAGCTAATGCTTTTGTCCTCATGATTAGAATCCCTATGTTGTTATAATCTTCTCCCTCTAATTTTCTGGCAACAATTAGCTCTGGATGACGAAGTGTTGCAAGATCATGAAGGTTGCACGCTTGCAACCAAGTAGAGAGGTCGTGCTTTCGGTATTTGGTTCGAGGGACTGTTCATAGGTAGTATGAGGGATCGTTCATTGCTACTTGTGAGCTGCATTGGTATTTTCTCCGAAGAGGAGGGGAGATGCAGTACAGTAGAGATAAGTATTTCCACAGTGAGAATCAAGGTTTATCAAACCAATAGGAGAACCACGCAAAGCCTCGTGACAACACCTACATACACAAAAGGAAATACTTGTACCCAACATGGGCAAGAGGGTTTTCAATTCCCTTGAACTCGTCACTTGCAAGGATCAAATCTTGTATAGGTAGATAGATAAATTGTAAAATAAAATAAAAGTAAATAAATTGCTGCAAAGTATTTTTGGATTTTATAATATGATAAAATTAGACCCGGGGGCATAGTTTTCACTAGAGGCTTCTCTCTCAAACACATATGGAATACGGTGGGTGAAAAAACTACGGTTGGGCAATTCATAGAAAAGCGCATAGTTACGATGTATTCATGGCAATGATCATGTATATATGCATCACGTCCAAGACAAGTAGACTGACTCCTGCCAGCATCTGCTACTATTACTCCATCAATCGACCGCTATCCAACATGCATCTATGGTATTAAGTTCATGAAAACGGAGTAACGCCTTAAGCAAGATGACATGATGTAGACAAAGTAAACCCAATCAATATGAATAAACCCCGTCGTTTTACCATTAACTACAACAATAAAAAAACGCATCTTGTCCCCTTCTGTCACTGGGATATAGAGCACCGCAAGATTGAACCAATTACAAAGCACCTCTCCCACTGAACATAAATCAGTCTGGTTAGGCAAACCAAATGGATATCACTAGTACAGCGAGGTGCTACACAAATGGTTTTTAACCCCTTTCCGCGACGGCATTTGGAATGGTCTCTTAGTGACTGAATGCGATAGGTGGGTCCTTCCCACACGACCCAGAAACTATTGGGGATATTGTCACGCCCAATATGCGACCCTATCCAAGAGGAACTCGAAGGTACCACCAAGGATAGACCCGCATATTGAAATGCTTTTGCAAGGTGGATATCATTATATCAACATTACATAAATAGATGGGGATACATACAAGAGGCATACAATGCCACACGAATACACATCATCTTGCATAAGAGCATCATCCGACTACGGATGAAAACACAAACAGAAACTCAAATGACATCCACCCTGCTAGCCCAGGCTGCTGACCTGGAACCTATCCCCTGATCTAAGAAGAAGCATAAGAAGAACTCCAAAACAAGCAAACATCGCTCTCCCATCAAGATCATCGCATAACCTATACCTGCAACTGATGTTGTAGTAATCTGTGAGCCACGAGGACTCAGCAATCCCATTACCATGGGTATCAAGACTAGCAAATCTTAATGGGAAAGGAAGGGGTAAAGTGGTGAGGTTGCAGCAGCGACTAAGCATATATGGTGGCTAACATACGCAAATAAGAGCGATAAGAGCGCAAATGGAACGGTCGTGAAGCTAGCAATGATCAAGAGGTGATCCTGAACTCCTACTTACGTCAAACAGAACCCAAAACCGTGTTCACTTCCCGGACTCCGCCGAAAAGAGACCATCACGGCTACACACGCGGTTGATGCGTTTTAATTCGGATCCGGTGTCAAGTTATCTACAACCGGACATTAACAAATTCCCATCTGCCACATAACCGCGGGCACGGCTTTTGAAAGTTTAATACCCTGCAGGGGTGTTCCAACTTAGCCCATGATAAGCTCTCGCGATCAACGAAGGATATACCTTCTCCTAGGAAGACCCGATCAGTCTCGGAATCCCGGTTTACAAGACATTTCGACAATGGTAAAACAAGACCAGCAAAGCCGCCCGATGTGCCGACAAATCCCGATAGGAGCTGCACATATCTCGTTCTTAGGGCACACCAGATGAGCAAGATGTCGGGTTGGTATAGACCCTGGTTGCCCAGGGGGCGCCAGACATCGCTCAGGTTGGACCAACACTCGGAGGAGCACTGGCCCCGGGGGGGGGGGGTAAATAAAGATGACCCTCGGGCTCCGGAAACCCAAGGGAAAAAGGGCTAGGTGAGGCAAATGGTAAAACCAAGGTTGGGCCTTGCTGGAGGAGTTTTATTCAAAGCGAACTGTCAAGGGGGTCCCATAAATCACCCAACCGCATAAGGAACACAAAATCTGGGAACATAACACCGGTATGACGGAAACTAGGGCGGAAAGAGTGGAACAAAACACCAGGCATAAGGCCGAGCATAAGAGATAGTGCGATATCCCAACATAATCCTGTCCACCATGGAGCAATCTTCAACTTCACCTACAAATAGCAACGCTATAAGAGGGGCTGAGCAAAGCGGTAACATAGCCAAGCAACGGTTTGCTAGGAAGGGTGAAAAGGTTAGAGGCTGACATGGCAATTTGGGAGGCTTGAAGAGCAAAAGATAGGTAGCGCAGCATAGCGATAGAATGAAGCAACTAGCATAGCAATGATAGTAGTGAGATCCAAGGTGACGGTCATCTTGCCTGAAATCCCGCAAGGAAGAAGAACGATTCCATGAAGAAGATGAACGGATGAAGCCGAACCAAGCGTAGACGAAAGAATCCTCACGATCGCAGCGAAACAGGAACTATCGAGAAGAAGCACACAACATGGTAAACACACCACACATAGACAAGACATGATGCACAACAAGCATGATGCATGACAAAGCTACATGAGGCTACTCATGGCAAGAGATGATGTATACAAGAGCAACACATCAAAACAAGTTTAAATGAGGCCGAAAACAACATATAACAAATCCGGTAGGTCCTCATATGCAAGTTTCAAAGTTGGTCCAGATCTGAACAAACATTAAGTTGAAGTTATTAAACAGCAAGTTAAGATGCACCAAGATGATCTACACAAGATTCTAGTCAAGTTACATATAAAGTTCATTGAATTCGGAGCTACGGCCTAGAAGATATGAGCAAAACAAGTTAAACATGGCATTGATGCAAAAGGCACTCAAACATCAAGCAAACACCTCAAAACAAGGATGCAACATGATAATATGAAACTACATGCAATTCTAAGCAAGTTCATATAGAGCACACTCAAAACGGAGCAACGGTTCAACACATACACTCTATACAAGTTTAAATGACAAGTTGTCCAAAACAGCAACTAGGCATCTAACAAGCATCAAAACAATAAGCTACAGGACCCCATCATGAGAACAAAAGGCATGGGCATGAAGTACAGGTAAAGCATGACAAAACATGAACACTGAGCTAATTCCAGAAAACACTATAACATGCTCAAAAGTACATGGCAAGATTGCAAATTATAACAGTTTCAGACTTGGCAGAAATAACATCAGGTTGCAATGTTTAGAGCTATCAAAAGACAGGCTACAGGAACTTAACATGGCAAACAAAGGCATGGCATGAATCTACTAAACGCATAGAACAAATGTCCCTTACTGAACATGAGCCAAAAAGGAACAGAAGATATGTTGGCACCCATGTAAACATGGCAAGTTATATGACAGATTCAGACATGGCAGGAACAACAATAAGTAGGCATGTTAGGTGAGCTTGAACCACTCACCACAGAGAAATACACGGCATGGCAAGGCACCAACAGTAATAAGGCATGTTTATGAAGCTAAGCATGGCAAGAGAAAGCGAATAACTGGCGGACACCTGGCGCATCAGATCCGAGGCGTTACAACACTCCTCCACTAACAAGAGATCTCGTCCCGAGATCTTAGGACCGAGACAGAAGGGAAAGAGGAAGAGGTGAAGCAAGAACTCAAGAGAGGAAGCAAAGAATCGAGAGCACTCGAGAAGAAGAGAGGAACGACGAGAATGACGAGAATCGAAAGCTCATGGAATCAGATATACTATGAAACCACTCTGGTTAGAACGAGATAAGAAACGAATGAGACTGAAAAGGATTTAGGCAGAACTCTGAACATGGAAAGAACAGAACATGAACTCCACAAGATGGAGTGACCCTTGACGAGATGAACAACAAAATGTCTCCGGAAGAATTGAAAGAATGGAATGACAAGAACTTAGAATGAAGGGTTGAACGGAGTTGTTGAGAAAATCAACAACGAAAAGAATAAGCTTGTTGTGGTCTTATAGGTAACATCTCAAGATCATAAGGTGATAACCGGCCACAAACGGAAATTATTGGATAGCTGAGAAGAACGAAGAAATGCAAACCCCACTTGAAAAGAATACGGAGAATTAATTACACTTCTAGACGCGAGAAGAATAGATGCTTGAATTTCTCCAAAAAAATCTTGATGAACTCTTGAAGAATGAATTAAATCATGAAGAACCACCATGAAGAACTCCGGTGACAAAAGGATTATGAGATAGAATGAAGGATGAAAGAATAGGATTAAAGCTTGCAGTGATTTAGATGGAGGTTCCGACGAAATGGCCGAGGAAAATTTGAACTCCGGAAAAGAAAAGATGAAAACACTTGGAACTAGAATTTATTCATCAAGAACAAATCTGAAGGAAGGGATTACTCACTTTGAGGAAATAAGAATAAGATTTATTGTATGCTTAACCTTCATCAAATTAAATTTATGACAAGCAATGGATTGCATACAACTTATCCGCGTTGAAAAGGATTAAGGGGGATATAGCACAAAACTTGAGAAAGTCTTCATGAACCGCCGGTAGGATTGGAAAGAACGAATAAACTAATATGATAATCAAAGAAAAAGAATCTTGAACGAACCACCTTAATAATTTGGAAATGACTGACGAAAGAGAATGATTCATCGGGAAGAATGAGAAGAGCAAATATGCTTGAGGGGATTTAGATACAAGAGAACGGGAAGAACTCGATCTGATTCACGAACACTTGAACGAAGCACCGGGACAATTGGATAACGGTAGCTGAAATGTGAGGACGAATGATCTTCTAGAATGATGGCCTCCGGTGAAAAGAAACAGAAATCAACTCCTAAAATACTCCGGATGGGTGAAAAGAATATCTGACAAATGGAATAATTCGCGAGGATAACATGAAGCTAGAACCGCGAAACTTCGAGAGAACGGGCAAAATTTAGAGGAAAAACTCTTCTTGAGTCTTCAAATGACGACGAGAAAACCCCATCAAAATTACTGAGATACTCCGGGAGAATGAAAAACCAAAAAGGTTGAGCCAACAATGAAAAGAGTTTGAACGAGATCTTGGAGAAGGTATCTGACTGATGAAATTCATTCTTACGTCAAACTCCAAAAAGAATTTGAGAATAGCTCTGGGAAATTAGAAGAGTCAGGTAAGATCCTGGGAAAAGACCTGTGGGTTAGGGCCCACTAAAAGAAAACACCGTTGAAAGGGTTGTTCAACAGATAGATGATGCACCGGAACAAATGAAATATTTGAATGAGGTGACAACCTCGAATTAATTGGAACACGGACGAATCTCCTGAGATGTCTTGAACACTCTGAAATGATAAACAGGCGAGAGGCGAACGAGCAAAGGAAATATTTGAGCTGAGGGAAAGAATACGATCGACAATGAAAAACTTGAATTGAATCCGCCGGAGAAGAAAAAGAGATGAAGAATGTCCACCAAGATGAGAATTCACCGGTTGAGATAATTTACGAAAGACTGAAGAGGCTCCGCACGAATGAAATTGATGCTCGAAAGAGGCTCAGGCTCCGGGAAGAAAAAGGGTGGGAGGGCGGGAAAACAAAGACAACTTGAAAGGGGAAAAGCGACGAATATCTTGAAGAGAAAACACCGGTTGAAATCATTGAGGAAAGAAAGCAAAGACTTCGCACGAGTAGGATGGATACTCGATTATGGACTCCGGCTCCGAGATGAAAAAGGGGGTGGCGGGTGGGAAAGAAAACAACTGAGGATTGAACTTGGCAAAGATGAAGAGGCTCAAGTCAACTTGACGAGAAATGCACCAGATGAAAAGAGCTGAGAACCAACAATCGGAAAACCAACTGCATGAACCTAAAGAAAAATTTGAATGGGAAGAGGAGTAATTCAAAACACCTACGTCAAGATTCCTCACCAGAGCGACGAAGGGGCTGAGGAGTAAAAAGAATTCCTACTCTTCGATATAACTAGACTCCAAAAAGTTTTCTTCTAGACTCAACAACGGCCAAACTACACGATCAAACAAGGGGGCTCCTATGGTCGGTCGAGGCTCTGATACCAACTAGTCACGCCCAATATGCGACCCTATCCAAGAGGAACTCGAAGGTACCACCAAGGATAGACCCGCATATTGAAACGCTTTTGCAAGGTGGATATCATTACATCAACATTACATAAATAGATGGGGATACATACAAGAGGCATACAATGCCACACGAATACACATCATCTTACATAAGAGCATCATCCGACTATGGATGAAAACACAAACAGAAACTCAAACGACATCCACCCTGCTAGCCCAGGCTACCGACCTGGAACCTATCCCCTGATCGAAGAAGAAGCAGAAGAAGAACTCCAAAACAAGCAAACATCGCTCTTGCGTTAAGATCATCACATAACCTGTACCTGCAACTGATGTTGTAGTAATTAGTGAGCCACGAGGACTCAGCAATCCCATTACCATGGGTATCAAGACTAGCAAAGCTTAATGGGAAAGGAAGGGGTAAAGTGGTGAGGTTGCAACAGCGACTAAGCATATATGGTGGCTAACATACGCAAATAAGAGCGAGAAGAGCGCAAATGGAACGGTCGTGAAGCTAGCAATGATCAAGAGGTGATCCTGAACTCCTACTTACGTCAAACATAACCCAAAACCGTGTTCACTTCCTGGACTCCGCCGAAAAGAGACCATCACGGCTACACACGCGGTTGATGCTTTTTAATTCGGCTCTGGTGTCAAGTTATCTACAACCGGACATTAACAAATTCCCATCTTCCACATAACCGCGGGCACGGCTTTCGAAAGTTTAATACCCTGCAGGGGTGTCCCAACTTATCCCATGATAATCTCTCGCGATCAACGAAGGATATACCTTCTCCCATGAAGACCTGATCAGTCTCGGAATCCCGGTTTACAAGACATTTCGACAATGGTAAAACAAGACCAGCAAAGCCACCCGATGTGCCGACAAATCCTGATAGGATCTGCACATATCTCGTTCTCAGGGCACACCAGATGAGCAAGACGTCGGGTTGGCATAGACCCTGGTTGCCCAGGGGGCGCAGGACATCGCTCAGGTTGGACCAACACTCCGAGGAGCACTAGCCCGGGGGGTAAATAAAGACGACTCTCGGGCTCCGGAAAACCAAGGGAAAAAGGGCTAGGTGAGGCAAATGGTAAAACCAAGGTTGGGCCTTGCTGGAGGAGTTTTATTCAAAGCGAACTGTCAAGGGGGTCCCATAAATCACCCAACCGCGTAAGGAACGCAAAATCCGGGAACATAACACCGGTATGACGGAAACTAGGGCGGCAAGAGTGGGACAAAACACCAGGCATAAGGCCGAGCCTTCCACCCTTTACCAAGTATATAGATGCATTAATTAAATAAGAGATATTGTGATATCCCAACATAATCCTGTCCACCATGGAGCAATCTTCAAATTCACCTGCAACTAGCAACGCTATAAGAGGGGCTGAGCAAAGCAGTAACATAGCCAAGCAACGGTTTGCTAGGAAGGGTGAAAAGGTTAGAGGCTGACATGGCAATTTGGGAGGCTTGAAGAGCAAAAGATAGGTAGCGCAGCATAGCGATAGAACGAAGCTACTAGCATAGCAATGATAGTAGTGAGATCCAAGGTGACGGTCATCTTGCCTGAAATCCCGCAAGGAAGAAGAACGATTCCATGAAGATGACGAACGGATGAAGCCGAACCAAGCATAGACGAACGAATCCTCACGATCGCAGCGAAACAGGAACTATCGAGAAGAAGCACACAACATGGTAAACACACCACACATAGACAAGACATGATTCACAACAAGCATGATGCATGGCAAAGCTACATGAGGCTACTCATGGTAAGAGATGATGCATACAAGAGCAACACATCAAAACAAGTTTAAATGAGGCCGGAAACAACATATAACAAATCTGGTAGGTCCTCATATGCAACTTTCAAAGTTGGTCCAGATCTGAACAAACATTAAGTTGAAGTTATTAAACAGCAATTTAAGATGCACCAAGATGATCTACACGAGATTCTAGTCAAGTTACATATAAAGTTCATTGAATTCGGAGCTACGGCTTAGAAGATATGAGCAAAACAAGTTAAACATGGCATTGATGCAAAAGGCACTCAAACATCAATAAAACACCTCAAAACAAGGATGCAACATGATAATATGAAACTACATGCAATTCTAAGCAAGTTTCATATAGAGCACACTCAAAACGGAGCAACGGTTCAACACATACACTCTATACAAGTTTAAAGGACAAGCTGTCCAAAACAGCAACTAGGCATCTAACAAGCATCAAAACAATAAGCTACAGGACCCCATCATGAGAACAAAAGGCATGGGCATGAAGTACAGGTAAAGCATGACAAAACATGAACACTGAGCTAACTCCAGAAAACACTATAACATGCTCAAAAGGACATGGCAAGATTGAAAACTATAACAGTTTCAGACTTGGCAGAAATAACATCAGGTTGCAATGTTTAGAGCTATCAAAAGACAGGCTACAGGAACTTAACATGGCAAACAAAGGCATGGCATGAATCTACTAAATGCATAGAACAAATGTCCCTTACTGAACATGAGCCAAAAAGGAACAGAAGATATGATGGCACCCATGTAAACCTGGCAAGTTATATGACAGATTCAAACATGGCAGGAACAACAATTAGGCATGTTGGTGAGCTTGAACCACTCACCACAGAGAAATACACGGCATGGCAAGGTAACCAACAGTAATAAGGCATGTCTATGAAGCTAAGCATGGCAAGAGAAAGCGAATAACTGGCGGACACCTGGCGCATCAGATCCGGGGCGTTACAGATATGCTCTCCTACCTCACACGCTCGGCAAAATGAGGTCATGTGCGACCGGCGAGCGATCAAATATGGTTATTCGTACAGTAGTGCTAAAAAATTCAATTATACAGGCGAAATCATTTCCAATCATATGTTCATCCCACACAGTCAGTCCCCGCTAAATGTTTCCATTCATATATACATCCCATACAGTCGCTCCAAGGAAAAGGTTTCTGTTCGCAGGTACATCAGACACAATTTTCCCTATTAAAATGTTTGTGATAGCGTTTCCATTGCACACAATATTAACAATTTTATCGTTTGCGTTATTGAATGCATCACACACAGTCCGTATAAGAAACTGTGTGGCAAAGGTTGTCCATCACACACAGTTTTTATGTTGTAAACATTTGCGCTAGTTGGCCTAACACAAACAGTTTTCAAGAGGATGCCATGTGTGATTGTTCATTAATCCAACATGGTTTATTCCTAGAAACTGTGTGCGTTGCCTGAGGTCATCGCCCATGGTGTTTTCTCAATAACCGTTTGCAATAGGAAAACCCAAATAGCAAGCTAATTATCCTATTAATAATCCATTTATTGATCCAATTGACATTTCATAATTGAAATACATCAGATTTCAAGATCATATAGCTTCAGCACTCAGCTACCCCATTACACAACTGCACCAGCACCAAGTTTCACATGCAACATCTATAACCTTTCGAAATTACCATCATAGACGGTACATAGATAGATGTATCTCATCTGGAAAACTACTGAAGCAGAAGGAGAATATTGAGCCTTCGTTGATGTTGAAGGTCTTTGCAACTTTAGGCCAGTGCCTGTGGATGATTGACCATCCATCCTTCGTCTTCTTCAGGAACACTTCAATATTGAACCGTGCGTGTTATATGAATACCTTCCTCACCTCCTGACCATGCAGGTGGTTTGAGAGGTAATCATCAGTGAACTGCTTTGGAAAGGCCTGAAAACAAGGATGTGCATAAATATCTTCTCTATATTGGAAATGGGGCAAAGGACTAAAAAGGCAAGGTATAATAGTTAGTACCATCCTGTATTGAAGTGATGTCTTATTCATTGTGAACACAAATATCTTGTTCTTTTTTGTCGCTAATTTCTTTATCCTAACAATCTTTCTGAGTTTCTTGACTTGAGTGATATTCATGGACAACTTATTTCCCCATATGCAAAAAGGGTCGAACAGTGGGTCAAAACCTCTAACAGCAGGACCTACATGTACAAGACCAAATTGTTTAAAACCTAAGTATTAGAATGGTTCCTGCAATTGCACAATTATGTGCTATTAGACAAAGGACCATGCATGTGCAAACCTCAATTGTAAACCTTAGTGTTTCCTATTGTTTCCCTGCAACACATATAAGGTAGTTAGTGATCAGGTTAAGTGAGGGTCCGCATGCTATTAGTAAAATATGTTGATGAAAAATAAGCACATTGCAGATTCATCAAATTAATTCAAGCGACATGGAAAACCCACTATCCAAACCAAGCATGATTAAGAACTAGGAAATACAACAATTGTATATGTTTCCCATGTATTAAGTGCAACCAAATTCGATTATTGCTCACATGCATAACAATACAAAATTCTACCCATGACAATTGGACATTGCATTGCAAAATTGAACCAAGTAGTTAACTAAACACCACAATGAATGAACCAAACATTAACTGAGCACCACATTGCACAATATAACATACTCCTAATAGAAGATCAGACAGTTAACCAAACCAAGCATCCTTAACAACTTGGAAATATGGCGATTGTATTTGTTTCTCATTTATTTAGTACAGCCAAATTCGATTCGTTTCTTACATGGTATACAATAACAGAATGCACTCACAACAATTGAACATCACATTGTAGAATGGACCCAAACAGTTAACTAAACACCACAACAAATGAACCAAACATTAACTTAGCACCACATTGCAAAATGTATAACATACTAGAAGATCAAAAGTTAACCAAACCAGACATGCTTGAAAACTTGGAAATATAGCAATTGTATTTGTTTCTCATTTATATTGTAAATAAAAAATCTATTTATTTCTCACATGGAAGACAATACAAAATTGCACCCTGAAGAATTGAACATCACATTTGGAGAATTGAACCAAACAGTTAACTGAACACGACAACTAATTAACCAAACAGTTAATAAGTGAGCACCACATTGCATGAAATATAGAACATATACACTAGAGCAACAAATTGCATGGTAAAAGTAGATAGCACAATTCACTAGAATTTGTTAAGGAAAGGCAGTAGCAAGCAAACTGAACATGGTTCCTTATAGTGAGCTAATAAGACAAGCTACTCCTCATTGTCGGAGATATCAATGACGATTAGATTCTTGGACATGGAAGAGGGCGAGGCCTCCGCATTGTGGGTGCCCTCATCGTAATGGTGAGTTGCCTGAGCCGCTCCGGGCACCAACCTGCTAGCTCTCGAGTTGAGGTAAGCACGTGCACACCGAGAAAACACCTCGTAGTCTTCGTCGAAGGCACCAAGGGTGGCCTCGAGAAAACGCCATGAACTGTCATTTAAAGCAGCCAACCACGCCGCGGCATCGGCACACGAGGTGTCGACGGTGGCCTCAACGGCGAGGTGCTCCTCCAAGATTGGGGGGTCGGCACGAATGTCACCCATCGCGACCTCATCTGCGCGTGCAGCCACGATTTGCTTCTCCGCTGCCAAATGCTCCTTGTGCTCCTGGCTATACTTCATACACCATGGCTTGGGGCGGCGCTTATTTGGTGGAGGGGTCAGTGATTTGGGTGGAAGGTGTCATGTCGGCGGTCGGGGCATGTGGGATGTGGAAGGAGGAGGAGGATGGGGGTCTGGTGTGGATTACCTGCTTGGATAGACGAGGCCGAGCAACGTGAAGGAGGGTCGTCGGCCAGGGAGCGGCGCTGCAAGCAAGGAGTGAAGGTTTCAACTTGTAAAGGAAGGCGGAAATAGGGTAAATGTGGCTTTTGGTAAGGGGGCGGGGAGGTAAATATTGTCGGATTCCAGGCTCCGCAGACCCAAGAAAGGTTCGAACTCAGGAGCGTGTGCGAAGAACTCAACCTCTCAAGCCGATCAATCCACTACTCTCACGGCCTATCTCGATGAACAAGAAGGAGAAAGACATGTAAGTTTACCCAGGTTCGGGCCACCTTGCGGTGTAAAACCCTACTCCTGCTTTGTGGTGGATTAGCCTCGCGGGGGGCTGAGGATGAACTGGTACAAGTGGAAGAACAGCCTCAGGAGGCTTGTCCTTGTGCTGAGCTCTTGGTGGTTTGGTGAGATGATCACCCCATGTGTTCTACGGTGGTGGCTAGGCTATATTTATAGTGGCCTTGGTCCTCTTCCTCCAAAACTTAGGCGGGAAGGGATCCCACAACGGCCAAATTTGAAAGGGGACAAGAAGTACATCTGATCCTAATGAAAGGTCGTATTCGCCTGCAAAGCCTCTGATCATGACGTCGTGGTGGGCTCGGCAATGACATCCATCTTGCCATTCTAGCGGTCCTGGTCTCGTTGCACGCAAATGGCAACCTTAGGTTGATTCCTTTGGACTCGACACCTGTGCTTGCCTCCTTTACACCAAAGAGGAAACCTGCCGCTCTACGCACGCTAGCGCGCTCCTGGCCTTGGTCGTCATGGCTGATGTCATTTCAGCCTCGTGAGGCTGGTACTTGCATAGAAATCTCCGCTCCGCTAGGAGGCCACCTGAGGAGGCCGCTCCCTTAGGAGGTCTTGATGTCGCCCCCCACGCGAGGCTTGGACCCTCGCGAGGGTCTTGTCTTGTCGTGGTTGAATATGGTCCATACCAGGCCACCGATGGAGCCATGCTGTGGGCTGCAGCCAGGCAAGTCTGGGTACCCTGGCTCCCAGAACACCGACAAAAGCCCCCGGGCCCAAGGTATGCTTGCACTTGGCTTTGAGGCAAAGCCAAAGGTCAAGTGCGGAATGCCGTGGGCCGGAATTGCCTGCAGACCGAGTCGACGTGTGGCGCTTGATAGGACATGGGTGTCTCCGCTTCCCCACGTTGCCTCGGTAACCATTCGACTTGAAAATGGCCTCGCCCTTGGCGATGGTCGTGCCACCTCTAGCAATGGTGGCTTCTCCTCCGTGAAAAGCTCCAGCGATGACAACTCCGATGAGCCGCCGCACGACCAAGCCTGAATCGGGAGGGGAGATGATCTGCATCGCTGCCATGCCCCGATGAAGCGGGACGAGGGCTCTGAGTGTGCCCGGGTGCTGCCGGAGCTGGACCTCAGGAGCTGACATCGACGTGCACCTGCTTTTGCTTCGTCATCAATTTTTTTGCTGCAAAAAAGAAGTAGGAGGTGAGGGAGTCCTGAATTAGGGGGTATCCCGACTGCCGGACTGTATACTTTGTCCGGACTATCGGAGCATGAAGATACAAGACTCAAGACTCCGTCCCGTGTCCGGATGGGACTCTCCTTTGCGTGGAGGACAAGCTTGGCGATCCGGATATTATTTTTCCTTCCTTGTAACCGACTCCATGTAAACCCTAGCCCTCTCCGGTGTCTATATAAACTGGAGAGGTTGGTCCTTAGAGGGACGATCACAATCATAATCATCATAGGCTAGCTTCTAGGGTTTAGCCTCTACGATCTCGTGGTAGATCAACTCTTGTACTACTCATATCATCAATATCAATCAAGCAGGAAGTAGGGTTTTACCTCCATCGAGAGGGCCCGAACCTGGGTAAACATTGTGTCCCTTGCCTCCTGTTACCATCAGCCTAAGACGCACAGATCGGGAACCCCTGCCCGAGATCCGCCGGTTTTGACACCGACAGGAGGCCCTACCAGGGAGAGTAATGGACTATGGTGCTTGCGCTGTTAAGTTATTATTTCTATGCTTCCTCCTGATGCTTGTGTTGCTATTGAGTGTGGTTGGGATAACTTATCTTAGAGTTTGTGTGATGAATTTTGACACCGCGGGGGAGCTCCTTGTTGAGGGATGCCCCTGTGGTTGCCAAGCTTCAGGAGGGGGGGCGTTGTAGTTGTGGGACTAGGAAGCCCCAGGGGCGCAGTGCCTGCAAGCTTGTTCGGGAGCTTCACGCGAGGACAGATACGCCAAATGGCCAAGGACTGAGGCTTTGGCGAGGTGTGTTCGTGGGCAAGCCTGAAGTGCACAAACGTGCCCAGCCCCCGCGCTCGGGATGCACAAGGAGGAGCGACGCTCAACTACCACCCCTCCTAAGGTCTCCTAAGGAAGGGCCTGAGAGAAACGAACGAGGCCACAAGAGAGATTCCCAACCCAAGAAAGAGACGCTGAAAACTCCAAATTCTATTCAAGAATTCGCAAATCAGATACAGAAAGCAAGCAAAAGAACATTCGCCTCCGGCACCTATACTAGTCTTCTCACCAACGCGGAGCCAATTGCTGCCACTAGGACGTGGGAGGGAACCCCCATGAGGCCCAAGGGCGACACTCAGGAGACTTTGGGGCGTGTACAACCCCAACTTATTATTACGCGAGAGTGTCATGAGTGGAGACCTTCATAGGTGCGGAGCCTTATTTAAGGGTAGAACTCCCGGAGGTGCTGGATGTTCCAGGCATTCTGGATGGGGACCCCGTCCTGCGTCTCCAGGCGCGCGACACTAGGCCTAGAGACACAGGAAATCCTGAACGGGCCCTCTCACATGGGGAGAGCTTGTGAAGCCCTTCACTGGAGAGCACCCGCCTCAGGACGAGGGCACCCAGCTCGAGGGTCCTAGAACTGATGTTGCGGCAGTGGTACCGCCGCAGCGCCTGCTGGTACCTCGCAGCTCGAAGCGAGGCCTAGCGACAATGTTCCTCCCCCAAACGAGGTCCATCTCCTGCGCGGCGTCCTAACACACCTCGTCGAATGCCAGAACCCACGGGGAGCGATGCGTGACCTCGTGAGGGAGGACCGCCTCAGCTCTGTAGATGAGGAAGAACGGGGTCTCGCCTATAGGCTTGGTCACAGTGGTGCGGGTGGACCATAGCACAGACGGAAGCTCGTCGAGCCAGCCCCTGCCACAGGCCTCGAGATTTTTCTTGAAGCTTCTTGCCTTGAGGACCCTCAAGACCTCCGCACTGGCGCACTCGGCCTGGCCATTGCTCCACGGGTGCGCCACCGAAGCGTAGCATATCTGCGTTCCAAGGTTAGCACAATATGTTTTAAAGAGGTTGCTCGTGAACTGGGAGCCATTGTCAGTGATGATGCTGTTGGGCACCCCGAAGCGACTTACGAGGTCCTTGATGAAATTGACTGCTGAGCCCGCTAGGATGATGCGGGCAACTTCCACCTCCGCCCACTTGGTGAACTTGTCAATGGCGACGTAGAGCTAGCGATAGCCCCCGGGTGCTCGAGGAAACGGGCCCAAGATGTCCATCCCCCAAACCGCGAATGGCCACAAGGGAAGGATGGTCTGGAGGCCCTGAGCAGGCTGATGGATCTGCTTAGCATGAAATTGATGGGCCTCACAAGATCTTACCAATTCAATGACGTCGTTGTGCCTTGTGGGCCAGTAGAACCCACTGCGGAACGCCTTACCCATGAGGGTGCGTGATGAAGAGTGATGCCCACAATCCCCACCATGAATGTCAGCCAGCAGCTCGCACCCCTGCTCCATGGAGATGCACCGCAGGGAGACGTCGTTCGGGCGCCTTTGGTAGATCTCACTGTCCTGGATGCAGTATGCGGTAGCCTGGCGGACCACGTGATATGCATCCTCTTCCTTCTTCGGCAGGGTGCCCTGAAGCAGGTATGCCTTGAATTCCTCGGTCTAGCACCCCTCCTGAGGCTCGAGTGCGAGGAGCATGTGGGCCCCTGAGGCCGGGCCACAGGCCGGGGCGCCCGTGGTGGGTGTCGTGGGCAGCTCCTCCCGAGGCAATGCTGGTTTGGCAACAGGAGGAACTGTCGATGGCCTGAAGAGCCGCTCCTCGAAGATGCCAAGCTCCTGGGGGAGGTGCCGGGACGCCCTCTTGGCGACGTTGCCCGCCTCCTTGTTTGTGCCGCGTGGCACGTGCTGCAGTTCCAAACCCAAGAATTGCTTCTCAACTTTGCGTACCTCCTCGAGGTATGCCTCCATGTGCTCGTCCTTCGGCGTGTACTCCTTGTTGGAGAAGTTGATGAGGAGCTGAGAGTCGCCCCTGATGGTGAAGCAACTGACCCCCAGGGCAACCGCGGCCCTGAGCTCGGCGATTAGGCCCTCGAATTCAGCGATGTTGATGGAGACCTTCTCGCCGTGCTAGAAGTAGAGATGCATGGCATAGCAGAGCTTGTCTTGGGTGCGCGAGACGAGCATGGCTCCAGCCCCCGCGCCCAGACGCGCGAAGACGCCATCGAAGTACATGACCTAGCCATCAGGCGCTTCGTCTCCTGGGGCGAGAGAGAGGTCCTCGCCCACTTCTTGACTTGGTGCGCCAGTTCATTCAACCACAAAGTCAGCAAGGGTTGCACCCTTGATGACTCGGTTGGTGCTGAATCCAGCTGAAACGCATGCAGCTCGATGTTCCATTCGGCAACCTTTCCTGCGGCGTTGGGGCTTCGAAGCACCCTCTCCAGAGGGTAGGATGAGACGACCTTGATAGGGTGGCCTTAGAAGTAGTGGTGCAGCTTCCTGGAAGCGACGAGGAGTGCAAGGAGGAGCTTCTGCCGCATGGGGTAACGAGCCTGCGCGTCATGCAGTATGGTGGTGACGAAGTAAAAGGGCGCTCGGCGACGGAGGAAGTGTCTGTCGGGTCTTGTTCCTCTTGAAGTGGCGGAGCCTCAGGAGCCCCATCTTCTATTGCTTCAGGGGCCCGACCTCAGGAGCCCCATCTTCTGAGGGCGGGTCGGTGGCCTCAGGTGCGCTATCTTGAGGTCGCAACGCCTTAGATGGGTGTGCGACCCACACCGCACAACCTTAGCTCCATGTTCCTCGCGGACCGCCACCAGCGTTGTGTTGGCTGAGTGTGGTGTGGTGGCCAAATAGAGCACCAGAGGCTCGAGCGGGCGAGGCGTCGCCAATACCGGTGGGCTGGTGAGGTACTTCTTAAGGTATTGGAAAGTCGCGTCAGCCTCCAGAGTCCATTCGAATAGGCACTTCCTCTTCATCAGCTTGAAGAACGGGAGGGTGCGCTTGCCTAGCTTGGAGATGAAGCGCCCAAGCGAGGTTACGCAACCTGCCAGCTTCTGCATCTCCTTGAGAGTTTGAGGCGGGCTCATCCTTTCTATTGCCTTGACCTTCTCGGGATTGGCCTCAATTCCTCTGTGTGACACCAGGAACCCTAACAGCTTGCCTGATGGGACACTGAATACACACTTCTCAGGATTAAGCCGCAGCTTCACTTCGCAGGTTGGCGAACGTCTCCTCCAGATATCCACCAAGGGTTCTTGCCTCCTGGGACTTGACCAGTATATCATCAACATAGGCCTCTGTGCTTCTTTCGAGCTGCTTGCCCAAAGCGATGTGCGTCAGCCGCTGGAAGGTTGCTCCGGCATTGAGCAACCCAAATAGCATGCAGGTGTCGCAATACATCCCACACGGGGTCAGGAAGGCTGTCTTCTCTACATCCTCCACCGCCATCTTGATTTGGTGATAGCCTGAGAAGGCGTCCAGGAAGCACAATAGATCGCACTCAGCCATGGAGTCGACGATCTGGTCGATGCGAGGAAGAGGAAATGGATCTTGACGGCAAGCTTTATTCAGGCTCGTGAAGTCAACGCACATGTGCTCTTTCCCGCCCTTCTTGGGGACAATGACTGGGTTCGCCAACCACTCTAGGTGCCGCACTTCCTGGATAACGTCGGCCTCCTGTAGCTTGTGGGTCTCCTGGACGAGGAACGACTGCTTCCTCGTGGCTTGCCGCCGCGCCTTCTGCTTCAAGGGGCACGCGTGGGGGCACACCATGAGGTGGTGTTCGATCACCCCCCGTGGGATGCCTACCAGATCTGTTGCTTGCCAGGAAAATACATCCTTGTTCGCACGGAGGAAGCCGACCAGCGCCTCCTCTTGGTCTCGGGGGAGGCTGGCGCCTATGGTGAAGGTATCTCCTGACTCAGCGCCCTCGTCGACCGGTACTTGCTTCGTCTCGGCCAGGTCTTGAGAGAACAATGGCTTCTTCTTCTTCGCCGGGGCAGCTCCTGGGCCCTCCGGAGCACTCTCCGCATTTGGCCGCGCAGCCGCCACAGCCTTGAATGTGAGCCTGAGGGCTGTCAGTGCATCCTCGGTGTCTCCCGCCAAGGTGATGACGCCGCTGCTTCCCGGCATCTTCATGACATTGTAGCCGGGGTGAGTCGCTGCCATGAACTTGGCAAGGGCCGGGTACCCGAGGATGGCATTGTACGGGAGACCGATGCGTGCGACATCAAAATTGATGAGCTTGGTGCGGTAGTTGTCGTGCATTCTGAAGGTGACGGGGAGGCGAATCTGCCCCATGGGGCAGGTGGAGCCGCCGACCACTTCGTAAAACGGCTTGGCGGGGAGGAGTCGGTCGTGAGGCACGTGAAGCAGGCTGAACGCCTCCATGGAGAGGACGTTGAGGCCGGCGCCGCCATCGATGACGATGCTGGTAACCGCTACGCTGCAGATGGTGGTGGTGCAAAGCATGGGTAGTGTGACGGCGTCGGCCATGGTCTTGGGGTGATCTGTGGAGTCAAAGGTGAGGTCGGCCTGGGGTGCTGCCCAGCCCGTAGGGGCCCCTCGCAGGGATGGAGAAGCCCCCATCTGACGGAAGAACTGCTTGGAGTGACGGTTTGAAGCTGGTGCCTGCGATCCGCTGAGAATGGCCGCGACGACATGGTGCGCCGGGACCACGAAGCATGCGGTGAACAACTCGCGTAGCTCCTCCCATGAGGCCACTGAGGGTTCTGGTAAGTGGAGTAGTAATAACCCACAAGTATAGGGGATCGCAATAGTTTTCGAGGATAGAGTATTCAACCCAAATTTATTGATTCGACACAAGGGGAGCCAAAGAATATTCTCAAGTATTAGCAGTTGAGTTGTCAATTCAACCACACCTGGATAACTTAGTATCTGCAGCAAAGTATTTAGTAGCAAAGTAGTATGATAGTAATGGTAACAGTGATAAAAGTAACGGTAGTAGTTTTGTAGTAATTGTAACAATAGCAACGGAAAAGTAAATAAGCAAAGCACAATATGTGAAAAGCTCATAGGCATTGGATCAGTGATGGATAATTATGTCAGATGTGGTTCCTCATGTAATAGTTATAACATAGGGTGACATAGAACTAGCTCCAGTTCATCAATGTAATGTAGGCATGTATTCCGAATATATAGTCATACGTGCTTATGGAAAAGAACTTGCATGACATCTTTTGTCCTACCCTCCCGTGGCAGCGGGGTCCTAATGGAAACTAAGGGATATTAAGGCCTCCTTTTAATAGAGAACCGGACCAAAGCATTAACACATAGTGAATACATGAACTCCTCAAACTACGGTCATCACCGAGAAGTATCCCGATTATTGTCACTTCGGGGTTGTCGGATCATAACACATAATAGGTGACTATAGACTTGCAAGATAGGATCAAGAACTCACATATATTCATGAAAACATAATAGGTTCAGATCTGAAATCATGGCACTCGGGCCCTAGTGACAAGCATTAAGCATAGCAAAGTCATAGCAACATCAATCTCAGAACATAGTGGATACTAGGGATCAAACCCTAACAAAACTATCTTGATTACATGGTAAATCTCATCCAACCCATCACCGTCCAGCAAGCCTATGATGGAATTACTCACACACGGCGGTGAGCATCATGAAATTGGTGATGGAGGATGGTTGATGATGACGACGACGATGAATCCCCCTCTCCGGAGCCACGAACAGACTCCGGATCAGCCCTCCCGAGAGAGATTAGGGCTTGGCGGCAGCTCCGTATCGTAAAACGCGATGAAACTTTCTCTTTGATTTTTTTCTCCGCGAAAGCAAATATATAGAGTTGGAGTTGAGGTCGGTGGCCATCCAGGGGGCCCACGAGGCAGGGGGCACCCAGGGGGATGGGGCGCGCCCCCCACCCTCGTGGACAGGGTGTGGGCCCCCTGGCCTTGATTCTTTCACCAGTATTTTTCATATTTTCCAAAAGTAATCTCTGTGGATTTCCAGGTCATTCCGAGAACTTTTGTTTTCTGCACAAAAATAACACCATGGCAGTTCTGCTAAAAACAGCGTCAGTCCGGGTTAGTTTCATTCAAATCATGCAAGTTAGAGTCCAAAATAAGGGCAAAAGTGTTTGGAAAAGTAGATACGTTGGAGACGTATCAACTCCCCCAAGCTTAAACCTTTGCTTGTCCTCAAGCAATTCAGTTGATAAACTGGAAGTGATAAAGAAAAACTTTTACAAACTCTGTTTGCTCTTGTTGTTGTAAATATGTAAAGCCAGCATTCAGGTTTTCAGCAAAGATTATGAACTAACCATATTCACAATAACACTTAGGTCTCATGTTTACTCATATCAATGGCATAATCAACTAGCAAGCAATAATAATAAATCTCGGATGACAACACTTTCTCAAAACAACCATAATATGATATAACAAGATGGTATCTCGCTAGCCCTTTCTGAGACTGCAAAACATAAATGCAGAGCACCTTTAAAGATCAAGGACTGACTAAACATTGTAATTCATGGTAAAATAGATCCAGTCAAGTCATACCCGATATAAACTAATAGTAATGCTTGCAAATGACAATGTTCTCTCCAGTGGGTGCTTTTTAATAAGAGGGCGATGACTCAACATAAAAGTAAATAGATAGGCCCTTCGCAGAGGGAAGAAGGGATTTGTAGAGGTGCCAGAGCT
Organism: Triticum dicoccoides; assembly: GCF_002162155.2. Taxonomy (NCBI): domain Eukaryota; kingdom Viridiplantae; phylum Streptophyta; class Magnoliopsida; order Poales; family Poaceae; genus Triticum; species Triticum dicoccoides. Next base: position 327,027,699 of record NC_041381.1, read on the forward strand.
CGATTTTAAAATAGAGAGGAATAAAATTTTGAGCGGTATACTTTCCCAGTCAACGCAACAACTATGAGATCTCAATATCTTCCATGCTACATACATTATAGGTGGTTCCCAAACAGAATGGTAAAGTTTATACTCCCCCACCACCAACAAGCATCAATTCATGGCTTGCTCGAAACAACGAGTGCCTCCAACTAGCAACAGCCCTAGGGGAGTTTTGTTTAATTATTTCGATTTTCTTTGATCTTTTTGATCATGGGACTGGGCATCCCGGTTACCATCCATTATCTCGTGAATGAGGAGCGGAGTCCACTCCCCTTGAGAATAACCCACCTAGCATGGAAGATACAGACAGCCCTAGTTGAAACATGAGCTGCTCGAGCATACAAAACAGAATTTCATTTGAAGGTTTGGAGTTTGGCACATACAAATTTACTTGGAACGGTAGGTAAATACCGCATATAGGAAGGTATGGTGGACTCATATGAATAACTTTGGGGTTTATGGAGTTTGGATGCACAAGCAGTATTCCCGCTTAGTACAGGTGAAGGCTAGCAAAAGACTGGGAAGTGACCAACTGAGAGAGCGACAACAGTCATGAACATGCATTAAAATTAATCAATACTGAGTGCAAGCATGAGTAGGATATAATCCATCATGAACATAAATATCTAGAAGGCTATGTTGATTTTGTTTCAACTACATGCGTGAACCACTACAAGGATACCCCCTATAAAGCTATCTGTAGAAATTATTTCTCAATTAATATTTATGTCATGCTATCTATAGAGAATGCTTGCTCCTCCGGTTGATGGACTCCAACTTGTTAAAAACGATCAAATAATTTACAGAACAAGCCAAGTGGATCAAACGATGTAGATTTGCAAGCATCAAACAAGAATTCTGTTTCAGATAAGGTTTGTCTACTTAAATACTCTTTAGAACTTGTCATTAGTGAGCTTTAAGTTGTTGTGCTTGCACTTTTTGCAGTTGCATACACAATACCCAAAATTTGATGTGTAATATTTTTTTCCTAGAACAAAGAAACTATGGTTCATAATGGTGGCAGTGCACGGCAACTAGAAAAATGTTCTGTTGCACACAAGGTATCATCATAGTCCTATATACAAAATAATGATCAAACTATAGTGCTCCCATTTGTATGTGTTTACCTGTTGCTATCAGAATGTTGTCCAGAACCAAGAAACTTATGATCATAATTTCAGTGCTCAGCAAGGGGAAATAAATTCTGCTGCACATAAGGTATATTTCCGTTACCATATACAATATGTTCAAAATACATGCTCTGATGGTTATGTATCTACTAGCCGTCTTGCTATCAGAATGCTGTTCAGAACAAAGAAACTTTGCTTGAGACTGTCAGTGCACGTCAGGGAGAAAAAACTTCTACTGCAAACAAACTGGTATCTTTTCATAAGCACATACACATTTCTGTTCAAACTATAATGTTGGCTTGTTTATTTGTTTATTACTTCTTCTTTGCTATCAGACTGTTGTCGAGACCAAAAAAACAACAAAAAGGTGCTAATGCAAGCACTAAGAGTGCTCATTGTGGTTCCCTGAGCTGGTTGGGTGCTAGTGAATTATCTGTAAGAGTGCTCATTCATTTCATATGTTCCTCTGTTTTGTTTCTGTTTTTTCATATGGTTACTTTGATTTTCTCTAACAGCCAGGAACTAAAGTATTCTTGAAGAGCCTGAAAACCCATAACAGGGATCTAGCTCTTGCTACAATTGTAAGTTGTGATCCTGAATTTAACCTTGATGGTGCTGAAATTAGGAATGAATTCTGGGGGTGCATGTTGATATGGCACTTGTGAAAACTGAATATTTGGTGGGGAGTCGCAAAAGCTGTAATACTCTCGGTAATGTAGAAAAAACAAACATTGCATGGCCCTCAACCTTTGTACATGACTAATATCTTGCCTCTGTTATTACTTGCATCATGTCAATGCATTGTTTGTTAACAGTCCATTTTGTTTTCTTTTTTGTAGATTCAAAAGATAAATGGATGAGTATGTGGGTGCGTGGCAAGTGTACTGCAACGATGATGTTGATGTTCTGCCTCATGATGGTGACAATGATGGATGCTTCCAGTTTTAGTTATGTTGTGGGGATGACCTTCCTGTTGGATGTTGTTCCTCGATCAAGTTTAATTTAAGTTGTAGGGATGTTGATGGATTCTTTCAGTTAAATTTCACTGTCAAGAAAATAGTTAGATTTTGCTTCACATTTGGATGATGTTCCTTTTGTAATATCCACTATTGTAATCCAACAATTTTATCTCATATATGATATATGATTTCTTCCTCTTGTCAGTATATTCTCTTGTTTTTCCTTCACTTTAAATACACAATTACATGGAGCATTGATTAGATATACATATTATAATAATAATAATAATAATAATAATAATAATAATAATAATAATAATAATAATAATAATAATAATAATAATAATAATAATAATAATAATAATACCCCTAAAAAAATCACACTATATCCGTGCCAACACTTGAAGCGTTGGAAATTCTTCGTTGCCAAATAATGGGATTTTGATTCTTGTACGTTAACCACCAACATATAAAACTGTTGTAGAAGTCTGCTTTATCTGTTGTAGTCTTGCAACGGTTCCTTTTACCAACGGCAATATAAGCGTTGCATTATGCTCTAGCAACACTGGATAAGGCTACGCATCTCAAACCGTTGGTAAAGACATGAGCAACGCATATATGGGCTTTTAGATACGGAAAGAAGTGTTGCTATAGCAGGGGTCTTGTTGTAGTGAACATGTGCCAAGTCAAGTCACTCGAATCATTCAAAGGAGGATACCACCCTATCATACCACATCACAACCATTTTAATAGCATGTTAGCACGCAAGGTAAACCATTATAAACTCCTAGCTAATTAAGCACGGCATAAGCAACTATGATCTCTAATTGTCATTGCAAACATGTTTATTCATAATAGGCTGAATTAGGAACGATGAACTCATCATATTTACAAAAACAAAAGAGGTTGAGTTCATACCAGCTTCTCTCATCTCAATTAGTCCATCATATATCGTCATTATTGCCTTTCACTTGCACGACCGAACGGTGTGTATAATAATAATAGTGCACGTGCATTGGACTAAGCTGGAATCTGCAAGCATTCAATTCAAGGGAGAAGACAAGGTAATATGGGCTCTTGGATAAATCAACAATCATGCATATGAGAGCCACTAAACATTTTCATTATGGTCTTCTCCTCTCGACCCCCAATGGAAAGAAAAGAAAAGAAAATTATTTACACGGGAAAGCTCCCAACAAGCAAAAGAAGAAAGAGAAATATTTTTGGGTTTTCTTTTTAATTACTACTACAAGCATGGAAATTAAACTAACTATTTTTTTGGTTTTTCTTAAGGTTTATCAAACACACAAGAAGAAAGATATAAAAATAAATTAAACTAGCATGGATAGTACAATGAAAAAGTATAAGCACCGACAACTAGAATAAGTGTGTGAACATGAATGTAATGTCGGTGAGAAATACGTACTCCCCTAAGCTTAGGCTTTTGGCCTAAGTTGGTCTATGCCCAAGGACCGCGGCTACTCTCCCCGGTGTATTGAGGAGTGTCATCTGGATACCACTGGCTGGCGATTTCCTCCGGATCCCACTGATAACAGGATGGTCGATAAGGGTCTAGTGGTGGTTCCGACTCAGGCTCTCGAGCTGATGTCTGGCCTAGGTGCGCGTACACGACCGACGGCAAGACGAGGTAAGGACCTGCAATTAAATCAAACAAAGAAGGTGCAGGCAGGGTAATAATTTCATTGTGTTTCTTATTAAATCTCAGGTTATACAGAAGCATCTTATCATCATTGTCAACAATAAATTCATGCGCTACCATGCTCCTGTAATCTAAAAAGGTAGGGGCAGCAGCGTCTCCTCTTTCTCATAATGCCTAATAGGTATCTCAAAATGTTTAGCAAGGCGTGCTGCATAGATACCTCCAAAGATGGGGCCCTTTGTACGGTTTAGACTTAATCGTTTAGCAATAACGACACCCATACTAAAAGTGTTATCACCAAATAAGGCATGGAACAGAATGATAATATCAGGAACACTGAGGTTTCCACAATTTCCGCGACCAATTAAGCATCGACTAGCAAATATAGCAAAGTAGCATAAAACAGGGAAATGTATGCTAGTTATTCTTGCATCTGAATCCTTCCTCGATTCCCCTACAGTAATAGTATCAATAAAACCATCCACATCTTTACAATGTGGTTCATCTAAGCTGCCCTCGAAGGGTATTCTACAAGCAGTGCAAAAATTACGTAATGACATTTCCTTAGCCCCATCATATAAATGAAAAGATACTAAAGGAGGTGAATTTTTAGGATAATAGTAAAAGTTTTGCATGAAAGTATTGGTGAGTAAGATATACTATTCGATTCGGTCGTGGAAGAAGTTGGTGAGGCCCGCATTATCAACCAAAGAATAAAAGTCTTCACAAATCTCGGCTGCTCTCAAGAAATTATCACAAGGCCACTCACACGGCCTTACTTCCGCTAGGCGAGGAAGATTATACTTGGCCTTTTCTTTCACCTTAGCTTGTTTATCCTTGGAGCTTTGGCTAGAAGAGCCCCTCAAAAGTCTCCTCATCATTTTCTGAAATTTTTAATAACTCAAAATAAAAGTGGATAAAACTCAACAAGATTGATAGCAACTACTCCCACAAGTGCCTAGAGCCTATATCATGCATTAGAATTACTTGGGACCTCATAAATTTGAGATGCAAGCTCAAGAACAGGGTCACCTAAGTAGCAAAAACTTGCAATGAATAAAGCACTAGAAAAAAAAGTAATTGGACCATTGGAGGAGTCACATACTAAAGAATAATCTCCCAAAGCAGTTTTGTGAATGGAGCCTTGAGCAAGGACATCGAAAATCGCAGCAAAATGAGCTAGAAATCATGCTTGAGCTGGATGGGGGATTTTTTGGGAGGAAGATAGAGTGTGTGGGTGCAGGAATAAGTGGAGGGGGGCCATCATGGGCCCACGAGGCAGGGGGCGCGCCCTGGACCCTCGTGGCCAGGTGCTTGCCCGCCCTGCTATGTTCTCAGTGCCTAAAATCCTCAAATATTCCATAAAAAATCGTACTAAATTTGGAGGGTATTTGGAGAACTTTTATTTTCGGGATATTTTTTATTGCATGGATAATTCAGAAAATAGACAACTAATATTATTTTTGCTTTATTTATTCTAAATAACGGAAAGAAAAAAAAGGGTACAGAAGGTTGTGCCTTCTAGTTTCATCCATCTAATGATCATCAAAAGGAATCCGCTAACAAGGTTGATCAAGTCTTGTTAACAAACTCATTTGAATAACATGAAACCGGAGAAATTTCGAATAATACTTGGTTACCTCAACGGGGATATGAACATCCCCAATAATAAGAATATCATATTTTTTCTTCACAGTAGAAAGAGGAAATGCAAAACCTCCCATAATGATAGTTGGAATTTTTCCAATAGAATTGATGCTATGAACTTGAGATTGTTTCCTCGGAAAGTGTACTGCATGCTCATTACAGTTAACATGAAAAGTGGCATTGCCTTTGTTGCAATCAATACCAGCCCCTGCATTATTCAAAAAGGGTCTACCAAGGATAATCGACATACTATCGTCCCCGGGAATATCAAGAATAACAAAGTCCGTTAAGATAGTGACATTTGCAACCACAACAGGCACATCCTCACAAATGCCGACAGGTATAGCAGTTGATTTATCAGCCATTTGCAAAGATATTTCAGTAGGTGTCAACTTATTCAATTCAAGTCTACGATATAAAGAGAGAGGCATAACACTAACACCGGCTCCAAGATCACATAAAGCAGTTTTAACATAGTTTCTTTTAATGGAGCATGGTATAGTTGGTATGCCTGGATCTCCAAGTTTCTTAGGTATTCCACTTTTAAAAGTATAATTATCAAGCATGGTGGAAATTTCAGCTTCCGGTATCTTTCTTTTATTTGTAATGATATCCTTCATATATTTAGCATAAGGATTTACTTTAAGCATATCAGTTAAGCGCATACGTAAGAAGATAGGTCTAATCATTTTAGCAAAGCGCTCAAAATTCTCATCATTCTTTTTCTTGGATGGCTTAGGGGGAAAAGGCATGGGTTTCTGAACCCATGGTTCTCTTTCTTTACCATGCTTCCTAGCAAAAAAAGTCTCTCTTATCATAATGTTGATTCTTTGATTGTGGGTTATCAAGATCAACAGCAGGTTCAATCTCTACATCATTATTATTGCTAGGTTGAGCATCAACATGAACATTATCATTAACATTATCACTAGGTTCATGTTCATCACCAGATTGTGTTTCAGCATCAGAAATAGAAATATCCTTGGGATTCTCAGGTGTGTCTACAACAGGTTCACTAGAAGCATGCAAAGTCCTATCATTTTTCTTTTTCTTCTTTTTAGAAGGACTAGGTGCATCTACATTATTTCTCTGAGAATCCTGCTCGATTCTCTTAGGGTGGCCTTCAGGATACAAAGGTTCCTGAGTCATTCTACCAGTTCTAGTAGCCACTCTAACAGCAAAATCATGTTTATTATTTAATTCATCGAGCAAATCACTTTGAGCTTTAAGTACTTGCTCCGCTTGAGTGGTAACCATAGAAGCATAATTGCTAATGAGTTTAAGTTCACCTTTAACTCTAGCCATATAATCACTCAAGTGTCCAATCATGTAAGCATTACTCTTTAATTCTCTACCAACATAAGCATTAAAAATTTCTTGCCTACCCATAAAATCATCAAATTCATCTAAACATTGGCTAGGAAATTTAGCGGACGGGATTTCAACTTTATCATATCTATAGAGAGAATTTACCTTTACTACCTATGTCGGGTTATCAAGACAATGTGTTTCCTCAATAGGAGGTATATTAAGACCATGTATTTCTTCAATAGGAGGTAAATTCTTAACATCTTCAGCTTTAATACTTTTTTCTTTCATTGATTTCTTTGCCTCTTGCATATCTTCAGGACTGAGAAATAGAACTCTCCTTTTCTTCGGAGTTGGTTTAGGAATAAGCTCAGGAGTTGGCTCAATTGGCTCAGGAATTGCCTCAGGATGAGTCCAATTATTTTCATTAGTCAGCATATTATTCAATAGTAATTCAGCTTGGTCGACTGTTCTTTCCCTGAAAACACAACCAGCACAACTATCCAAGTGGTCCTTGGAAGCATCAGTTAGTCCATTATAGAAGATATCAAGTATTTCATTTTTCTTAAGAGGATGATCAGGCAATTTTTGAATCTTGATTTCAATCATATGAATCTTGATTTCAATATTTTCTCTAGTGTCAACATAGGACAACAGGAGTGTTGTGTTAAATTTTGGAATTTTTCGGGGTTCGTTTGGACATTTTTATGCATTAATTGAGTTTTCAATGCATTTATGTGCATAATTCAAATTTGAACTACCACTACTGCAGGATGCTGCTAACATGACACTACGATCAGAGATCCTTCGACGAAACTGTGTGCGATGCAATAATCGCAAACAGTGGTGTGAAAAAACCGTCAAAAAAGGTGCAAATCATTTGCGATGGCGGAGACATCAAACACGGTTCAGATTTTAGTTACGTGTGCGATGCTGGGCATATGGTTGATCCCGCAGAACTGTTTGCGACGAGGAAAAACAACAGAAACAGGCAGCCATATCAATGTGTGTGTGATATATGGCATACAGTTCCCTTCGATGAATTGTGTGCTATTAGGGAATGCAACAGAAACGGTCAGCCAAATCAAGGTGTGTGTGATATATGACATACGGTTCACTCGGACAAACTATTTTCTATTAGGCAAGAGAACGGAAACGGTTCATCTTAACAAGATGTGTGTGACATGCGGCATTTGCGATCAGCCAAAAGAACACAAACAATTCGTATAAACCAGATGTGTGTGATATGCAGCAAACAGCCCACTCGGATGAACTGTTTGCGATGACAAATTATAACACTGACGATTACTATAGTAAGTTCGTGTGAGATTCTGTTCGTGCCAAAAACTTTGAAAAATGCAAACTAGTTGCTCGCGGTGGCTAGGAGCATCGCGCACGATGCGTCTGCGAGTACTCGTGTGCGATGATTAGTAAGTTACACATAATGAATGGCCGCAAGGGTGATATGTTGATCATGGAGTCCGAGAAGACCGTCGTCAGAAGGCCGTCGGCTCAGCTTTTTAGCCTATATTTTATTATAATTGTATGCATAAGTAGGTCGTGAGTGTTTTGTGCCTTGCCGCATGTGGCATTTTAAATTATCCTGAATATGTAAGACAATTATTAACTGTTGCCATTGTAAATTTGCCTCAACGGTGAGCAGAGCGCGCGCAGGGACGCCACGGACCTGCAAAAAAAGCAGGGACACCACAACGAGCAACCACGTGGTCAACCTTCTGGCACCCCGTGGGAGACGCGACGGCGCATCACCATAGGACACGATGGTGATATGATGATTGTGTGTGATAGTGGGCAGACACGTACACGTACATCCGACAACAAGGCCCCACGTTTCGGGCTTCCGATGCGTGGCATACGGTTGGTCCAAAAGAACTGTTTGCGATGAGTCAGAACAACAGAAATGGGGCTTTGTAGGCCCAGAACCATCAATAAATGTTGACATTGTTTCTCGTCACATTACAGATTACAGCGCAATAAGTAATTGCAAATATAGCACCGGGCTATAAAAACTACCCACTCAAAAATTACTTCATAGTTCTTCTCCTCATCACCCACAAAATTGGTCTTTTCTGTCAAGTCGTTCCGCCATGACCGGTAGGAGGAGTTTTGGGTGGGCATATAACCAGGCAGCAAAGACCAAGGCCGCGGAAGCACTAGAGAGGTCCTGTCACGAAGCGGCAGCCACAACAGAGATGTCCCAGCGCGCCGCGGAGCCCTCAAACGAGCTCTCACGGGCACGCGAGGGCTCTCACAAGCGCACTCGTCGCATCGGCAATCACGACGAGCTGGCGTTGCTGAAGTCCTTGGCCGGCGACGATGACATTCTCGCTGGCCTCATTAAGCAACAGGAGCTGGTCGACGGCTTGATGAAGCTGCTCGAGATCAGCGATGCCTCGGTTGACAAGGCGACCGGCCTCTGAGAGCACAAGTGCTCCCTGGGTGATTTTGGTAATTAATGTCAACATATCTCTTGTTGGACTGATATTTCTACCTAGTATATTTCAGATAAGTTCAACATTGGAGTGGCATGGACAAGAGGATATGGAACCCCTTCAAGATGCTAAGGGCAAACATTGGCAAAAGGTCAAGACTCTACATTTTCATTTTAGTGATCCAAGATCACATTGAGTCCATAGGAAAGCCAATACTATTAAAAGGGGACGCGGTGTTGCTTAACGGCTTGCTTTCTCAAACTGCTTAGTGATATGCTCCAAAGCCCTCAACCACTTTCACATATCCACATATGTCCTAAACCTAAAAGTCAAACTCGGCCCCACTGATTTGATCTATCCGGCGCCACCGAGTTCATTTGACATAGCCACTGCCAGAAACCCTAATCAGTTCAGTCTCACCGATGGGATCTCGGTCTCATCGAGATGGGCTTGCAAACTATTTGTTGCCTATTGCAATAATTTCGGTCTCACCGAGTTTGTGCAATTGGTCCCAACGAGTTTGCTTGACCAATTCTCTATTTGCTTATTACCAAAATCGGTCTCACTGAGTTTGTGTAATTGGTCAAACCGAGTAGAGGTTTTACCCTAACCCTTGCACATCGGTCCCACCGAGTTGAGTTTGTCGGTCCCACCGAAAACTCTAACATTCACATTTTGACCTAAATCGGTCTGACCGAGTTTCACCATTCGGTCTCACTAAGTTTGGTAATCTGTGTGTAATGGCTAGATTTTGTGTGGAGGCTACATATACCCCTCCACCCACTCTTCATTCATGGAGAGAGACATCAGAACATGCCTACACTTCCACCATTCATTTTCTGAGAGAGAACCACCTACTCATGTGTTGAGACCAAGACATTCCATTCCAACCACATGAATCTTGATCTCTAGCCTTCCCCAAGTTGCTTTCCACTCAAATCATTTTTCCACCATAGCCAAATCTGTGAGAGAGAGTTGAGTGTTGGGGAGACTGTCATTTGAAGCACAAGAGCAAGGAGTTCATCATCAACACACCATCTATTACATTTTGGAGAGTGGTGTCTCCTAGACTGGTTAGGTGTCCCTGGGGCGCCTCCGTCAAGATTGTGGAGTTGAACCAACGAGTTTGTAAGGGCAAGGAGATCGCCTACTTCTTGAAGATCTACCCAAGTGAGGAAAGTCGTTTGTGGGCGATGGCCATGGTGGGATAGACAAGGTTGCTTCTTTGTGGACCTTTCATGAGTGGAGCCCTCCGTGGACTCGCGCAACCGTTACCCTTCATGGGTTGAAGTCTCCACCAACATGGATGTACGATAGCACAACCTATCGGAACCACACAAAAATCTCCGTGTCTCCAATTGCGTTTGCACACTCCAATCCCATCCCTTTACTTTCTTGCAAGTTGCATGCTTTACTTTTCGCTGCTCAATCACTCTTTGCGTGCTTGCTTGAATTATATTGTGAATGCTTGAAATTATGCTAAATTCCAACCACAACTTGAAAAACTTAAAAACTGCCATCTTTACTTGTTGAGGGTCTAATTAACCCCCCCCCCCCTCTAGACACCTCTTCTCGACCCTTTCAATTAATATCAGAGCCTTGGTCTCCATTGCTTTGATTTAATCACCATTGGAGGAAGATGGATGAGTCTACGATTGGGAGTATTAGACATAGAGTGCCTATGCTTGATGGAGAGTTCTTTAGTGAGTGGAAAAATGAGATGCTTGGGATTTTTCATGAATATCACTTTAACAAGTACATTACTACTCCTTGTGAACCCCTTGTTGACCCCTTGCATCCTACCCTTGATGAGTCTCTTGACATGATTCGCAATCTTAGAACTATCAATCTTATCAATAGAGGTTTGCCTAGAAATTTGATTGGTCACTTTCTAACTCTTGATTGTGCTTATACTATATGGAGATTTCTTGAGCAACGATTTCTAGACTATTCCTTAAAATACTTAGATGAGATTCTTCATAAGTCTATTGCTTTGAATAAGATGAATCCCAATGATCCTAAGTTTGGAGATTGTTTATTTGAGCTTCGTGACCTTATGCGTGCCAAAGGAGATGTTGGAATTATTAGCAATATCATTTTCGAAGCTATTAGAATTCATTGAGATGAACATTGTCAAAATCATGTATCTAATGAATATTCTCTCTAGGAAATGATCATTTGCAAGACGATGTTGAACTTGGATGCTATGATGAGGATGATGATAGTGACCTTGATCTTGAAGAGTCTATGAGACACTTTGGTCTTATGGCTAGCCTTCATGGCTACATGGCTGGAGGAAAGGAATGAGTCCTTGATAGTGGATGTACCGATCACATTACTGGAGACAAACATATGTTTCGTGAGCTTGCTGAAAACGACGACCCTCGAAAGTATGTCACTTCCAGTGATAACTCAAAGGGTAAGGTGGTTGGCCTTGGTAAGGTGGCCATCTCACATGACAGTTCCATACAAAATGTTATGCTCGTTGAATCTCTTGGCTATAATCTACTTTTTGTGTCTAGACTAGCTGACTTTGGATTCAATGTCCTATTTACTAAAGTAGATTGCCAAGTGTTTCAAAGAGATAATCATAAAATGGTCTTTACCGGCATACGTAGAGGTGATCTATACACTGTTGCTTTCACTAAAAAGGCTCAACCTAGAACTTGCTTAATTGATAAATCTTGTAAAGGCTAGTTGTGGCATAGACAGTTAGGTCATGTGGGCATGCAAAATCTTGACAAGCTTATTAAAGGTGATCATATCCTTGGTGTTAAATATGTCATATTTGACAAGGATAGACATTGCAGTGCTTGCCAAGCAGGAAAACAGATTGGAGGAAGCCACCCCGTGAAGAACATCATGACCACGAGGAGACCGCTCAAGCTACTTCACATGGATCTTTTCGTCCCAATGCCTACAAGAGTCTTGGTGGTAACTCATTTGGATTGGTCATTGTTGATGATTTTTCAAGATTTACGTGGGTGTTCTTTCTTGATGATAAATCACAGGTCCAAAAGATCTTCAAAAACTTTGCTAGGAAGGACCAAAATCAATTTGAAGTGAAGATCAGGAAGGTTCACAGCGACAACGGAACCGAGTTCAAGAACGCCAATGTGGACACCTTTCTTGATGAAGAAGGGATTTCACATGAGTTCTCGGCTACGTACACACCCTAACAAAATGGAGTTGTTGAGAGGAAGAACTGGACGCTCATCGAAATGGCGAGAACGACGCTTGCTGAGTACAAGACGCCAAAAGACTTTTGGGCAGAATCAGTTGAGATAGCTTGTCATGCAATGAATCGTCTATATATTCACAAGCTACTCGGCAAGACGGCATACGAGCTTCTCACCAGTAACAAACCCCAAGTTGGATACTTTCGGGTATTCAGCTCAAAGTGCTACATTCTTGATAAGCATCGTCGTTCAAAATTTGCTCCTAAATCTCATGAAGGTTTCCTACTCAGTTATAGCTCAAACTCTCACACTTACGGTGTCTACAACAATTTCACCCGAAAGGTTGAAGAGACGATAGATGTGAATTTTGATGAATCTAACGGCTCACAAGTAATTGCCAATTGATGTAGGTGACAAAGATCCTTCCAAAGCAATCCAAGACTTGTCTATTGGCAAGATTCGCCCAACGGAGGTGAACGATATTACCTCGTCTGTCCAAGTGGAAGCCTCAACTTCACGCCAAGGTGAACCACAAGTTGACTTGGAGGCATCCACGAGTGGGACACATCAAGACAATGAAAATGAGGATGTACAGCAAGATGAACCTCGACGACCTCCTTCTCCACCTCCACGAGAGAACAACAACGCCAACAACAATGAAGAAAGACAAGAGGAAGAACAAGACAATGAAGAGGATGTTCCACCCCGACCCAAACAAAAGCTCTCAGGAGTTCGATCAAGAGTCTCAAGAGATCATCCCGTCGAACAAATCTTTGATAATATCCAAACCGGGAGAATTACTTGCTCTAAAACTCGTTTGGATAACTTTTGTGAACATTACTCATTCATTTCTAGCATTGAACCTATGAAGGTTCAAGAAGCATTGGAAGATCCGGATTGGATAAATGCCATGCATGAAGAGCTACACAACTTTGAGAGGAACAAAGTGTGGACGTTGGTTGAAAAGCCCGATGAGAAGCACAATGTCATTGGAACCAAATGGGTGTTTCGAAACAAGCAAGATGAAGATGGACAAGTTGTACGCAACAAGGCTCGCCTCGTTTCTCAAGGCTACACTCAAGTCGAAGGTATCGACTATGGTGAGACTTATGCCCCCATTGCTAGACTTGAGTGCATTCGCATCTTACTTGCTTATGCCAATCATCATGACATTACCTTATATCAAATGGACATCAAAAGTGCTTTTCTAAATGGTGAAATTGAGGAGGAAGTTTATGTTAAACAACCTCCCGGCTCTGTTAATCCTAAGAAACCCGACCATGTTTATAAACTTCACAAAGCTCTTTATGGTCTTAAACAAGCTCCTAGAGCTTGGTATAAATGCTTGACTAAGTTTCTTCTTAAAAAAGGGTTTAAAATTGGTAAAATTGATTCTATACTCTTTACTAAGAGGGTTAATGGAGAATTATTTGTGTGCCAAATTTATGTTGATGATATCATATTTGGTTCAACTAACCCTCATTTTAGTGAAAAGTTTGGAAAGCTAATGTTGGAGAAGTTTGAGATGTCTATGATGAGCGAACTCAAGATATTTCTTGGTTTGCAAATCAAGCAAACTAAGGAGGGAACCTTTATCTCTCAAACAAAGTACACCGAGGACTTATTCAAGAAGTTCAACATGCAAGAATGCAAAGGTATGAATACCCCATGCCTACTAGTGGGCATCTTGACTTGACAAAGGATGGCGAACCAGTTGACCAAAAGGTTTACCGCTCTATGATTGGTTCATTGTTATATCTATGTGCCTCCCGTACCGATATCATGCTAAGTGTGTGCATGTGTGCACGATATCAAGCGGCCCCCAAGGAATGTCATCTCAAGGCTGTGAAAAGGATAGTGAGATACTTAATTCATACACCAAATTTTGGCATTTGGTATCCTAAGAGGTCTTGTTTTGATCTTCTTGGCTACTCCGACTCAGACTATGCTGGTGACAAGGTTGATAGAAAGTCCACTTCGGGTACTTGTCAATTTCTTGGTAGATCTCTTGTGTCTTGGTCCTCCAAGAAACAAAACTCGGTATCCTTATCCAGCACCGAAGCGGAATACATTGTCGTTGGTTCATGTTATGCTCAATTACTTTGGATGACCCAAACTCTTAAAGATTATTGGATATATGTGAAACATGTTCCATTGCTTTGTGACAATGAGAGTGCTATTAAGATTGCTCATAATCCCGTGCAACATTCTCGAACTAAGCATATTGAATTTCGTCATCATTTAATTCGAGACCATGTTGCTAAGGGAGATATCAAACTTAAGCATGTTCGTACCGATAAGCAATTGGCGGATATATTCACCAAACCGCTTGATGAGAAAGTGTTTTGACATTTGAGAGGTTAATTGAACATTATTGGTGCCTCAAACTTGGAGTAGAAACTCCATGTGGATACATGCAAGGCATGAGCCTTACTATGACTAATCCTTGATATTTCTCTTATGATGATGATCATATGTCTTGGATATACTTGTACACTTGCATGCTATCTAACCCTTGTAGGTACTTGGATAAGCCCAACTCTATGAGATTGCAACTCAATCACATTCTAAGCAATCTCTACATCTCCAAGTCTCTACAAAATGGTGGTTGAAGACAAGAAAGCACGAATCCTTTCAATATATCCTTTGACAATTTCTTTATATCAAAATTCATGATTGTCATTTTGGATACACAAGTGCTCTTCCTTGCAAGACTAACCAATGTAGGTAGACGAACTTCAACTACAAGTGGTTCCCCCAACTCTTGATGAACTACATCATCTTAGAACACCCTACACAAGTTCAACTACATGATCAAGATCAACACCACCTCCAAAGGTATGTCATTCCATCTTAGAGAAGCTATACCCCGAGACATGGGTCAAAGCAACTCAACAAGATGAGAATACATCAAAATGCTTAAACGAAAAATGGCAACCCAATTTTGAGCATAAATGATGAGTATGACCTATGATCAAGTGTCTTCACTTGACTCCGAAGTCAATATACTCTAACATAGGTGACTTTGTCGCCGACCAATTCTAGATGAAGTTCTCTTTTGTTTCTCTGTGTTCTTGCATTTGTCTCTTGCATGCTAGTTCCCCTTTTAAAAAAACTTCATCTAGATTTCTTTTCTTCTCTTTTCTCAGTTTGGTTCTGCATTCCATGCATCCAATTCATCGCAATCCTTCAGTCAATTCCTTGCATATCTTCGTGAGATCATATTTGTCTAAGTGAGCGGAGGTGACAAGTGTTTTCTCTCTGGGTTGAACTCGGCCTCACTGGTTTGTTTACTTCGGCTGAACCGAACCATCTCGGTGCTACCGATCTCAATGCTGAGAAAAATACTGTGTCATTTGCATCCTGGATATTTTTCCCAGCTCCACTCAATGATACTTGTCCTCTGCCAGCATCCTATTACATGTTGCTTTGTAATGTGACTCAAGGACCAAACCTACTTGACTCATGCTCCAAAAGTCCCTTCTTGGAAATTGATGTCAAAGGGGGAGAGAGCACATCAAAGCTTATCACATAAGAGAGAATGCACTCCTAAAGCTTCCTGATGCTTCTTATCCTTAAGAGGAAAGTTGTCCCATGTCTTCAAGAGGGGAAAGACATGATAGTATATGTTATGGCTTTATTTTGCTCTGATTTTCTTGTTTGCTCTGATTTTCTTTCCCTATCTTCTCTCATTATCCAATGTCAGATTCAGGGGGGAGAGCTCAGTCCTAAGGGAAGCAAATCCTTCGAATTCATTGCATATCTTTATTCTTGGGGACATGTCTATCACCAAATAGAGTACCTAGTATTCACTCTCAACATGCCATCCCGATCTTGGTATTCTTGTGATCTCCTGTTCTTGCTCTGTCTAGTAGATGTTCTTGTGTAATCTAACCTTGTTTACTCAGGTTCATCTCTTCCAAAGCTAGTTCAAGACCACATGGTAAGTATATGCATCACACTCATGTGCAAGAAGATCTCTTGCTGTGGTATATACTGTTTGCAAGAGAATCTCATGAACATGAAGGTATATTTCCAGTATCTACACCATTTGCTCGGATGCATATAGCCAAGACACATGTAAATCATTGCTTGCTCTGTCATGTTTATGCATTCTCATACTCTTATGGTCTATCATCACATGATTGTATACATGTAGGGGGATCTAATGCATGTTGCATGTCCTTCCAAAACTTTACTTGCTATTTTCTTCATATCTTTATCTAAAGCTTTGATGTATGTTGTCATCAATTACCAAAAAGGGGGAGACTGAAAGCACAAGTGCTCCTTGGGTGATTTTGGTAATTAATGTCGAGATATCTCTTGTTGGACTGATATTTCTACCTAGTATATTTTAGATAAGTTCAACATTGGAGTGGCATGGACAAGAGGATGTGGAACCCCTTCAAGATGCTAAGGACAAACATTGGCAAAAGCTCAAGACTCTACATTTTCATTTTAGTGATCCAAGATCACATTGATTCATAGGAAAGCCATGAAGGAAATATGCCCTAGAGGCAGTAATAAAGTTATTATTTATTTTATCATATCATGATAAATGTTTATTATTCATGCTAGAATTGTGTTAACCGGAAACATAATACATGTGTGAATACATAGACAAACATAGTGTCACTAGTATGCCTCTACTTGATTAGCTCATTGATCAAAGATGGTTGAGTTTCCTAACCATAGATATGAGTTATCATTTGATCAATGGGATCACATCATTAGAAGAATGATGTGATTTACTTGACCCATTCCGTTAGCTTAGCACTTGATCATTTAGTATGTTGCTATTGCTTTCTTCATGACTTATACATGTTCCTATGACTATGAGATTATGTAACTCCCGCTTATCGGAGGAACACTTTGTGTGCTACCAAATGTCACAACGTAACTGGGTGATTATAAAGGTGCTCTACAGGTGTCTCCGAAGGTACTTGTTGAGTTGATGTATTTCGAGATAAGGATTTGTCACTTCGATTGTCGGAGAGGTATCTCTGGGCCCTCTGGGTAATGCAGATCACTATAAGCCTTGCAAGCAATGTAGCTAATGAGTTAGTTGCAGGATAATGCATTACGTAACGAGTAAAGGGACTTGCCGGTAACGAGATTGAACTAGGTATTGAGATACCGACGATCGAATCTCGGCAAGTAACATACCGATGATAAAGGGAACAACGTATGTTGTTATGCGGTTTGACCGATAAAGATCTTCGTAGAATATGTAGGAGCAAATATGAGCATCCAGGTTCCGCTATTTGTTATTGACCGGAAACGTGTCTCGGTCATGTCTACATAGTTCTCGAACTCGTTGGGTCCGCACGCTTAAAGTTCGGTGACGATCGGTATTATGAGTTTTTATGTTTGATGTACCGAAGGTAGTTCGGAGTCCCGGATATGATCACAGACATGACGAGGAGAATCGAAATGGTCGAGACGTAAAGATCGATATATTGGATGACTGTGTTCGGACACCGGAAGTGTTTCGAGAGGTTTCGGACATATAGCGGAGTACCGGAGGGTTACCGGAACCCCCCGGGGGGTTTAGTGGGCCTCATGGGCCCTAGTGGAGAAGAGGAGGGCGGCCAGGGCAGGCCGCGTGCCCCCTCCCCTCTAATCCGAATTGGACAAGGAGGGGGGCGGCGCCCCCCTTTCCTTCTTCTCCTCCCTCCCTTCCTTTCCCCCTCCTACTCCAACTAGGAAAAGAGGGAGTCCTACTCCCGGTGGGAGTAGGACTCCTCCCTGGCGCGCCCTCCTCCTGGGCGGCCGCCCCCTCCACCTTGATCCTTTATATACGGGGGCAGGGGGCACCTCTAGACACAACAATTGATCTCTTGATCTCTTAGCCGTGTGTGGTGCCCCCCTCCACCAGATTCCACCTCGGTAATATTGTAGCGGTGCTTAGGCGAAGCCCTGCGTCGGTAGCATCATCAACCCCGTCATCACGCCGTCGTGCTGACGGAACTCTCCGGCAAAGCTCTGCTAGATCGGAGTTTGTGGTACGTCATCGAGATGAATGTGTGCTGAACTCGGAGGTGCCGTACGTTCGATACTTGATCAGTCGGATCGTGAAGACATACGACTACATCAACAGTGTTGTGCTAACGCTTCCGCTTTCGGTCTACGAGGGTACATGGACAACACTCTCCCCTCTCATTTCTATGCATCACCATGATCTTGCATGTGCGTAGGATTTTTTTTGAAATTACTACGTTCCCCAACAGTGGCATCAGAGCCTGGTTTTATGCGTAGATGTTATATGCACGAGTAGAACACAAGTGAGTTGTGGGTGATACAAGTCATACTGCTTACCAGCATGTCATACTTTGGTTCGGTGGTATTGTTGGATGAAGCGGCCCGGACCGACATTACGCGTACGCTTACGCGAGACTGGTTCTACCGATGTGCTTTGCACATAGGTGGCTGGCGGGTGTCAATTTCTCCAACTTTAGTTGAACCGAGTGTGGCTATGCCCGGTCCTTGAGAAGGTTAAAACAACACTAACTTAATGAACTATCATCGTGGTTTTGATGCGTAGGTAAGAACGGTTCTTGCTTAGCCCGTAGCAGCCACGCAAAACTTGCAACAACAAAGTAGAGGACGTCTAACTTGTTTTTGCAGGGCATGTTGTGATGTGATATGGTCAAGACATGATGCTAAATTTTATTGTATGAGATGATCATGTTTTGTAACAGAGTTATCGGCAACTGGAAGGAGCCATATGGTTGTCGCTTTATTGTATGCAATGCAATCGCCCTGTAATTGTTTTACTTTATCACTAAGCGGTAGCGATAGTCATAGAAGCAATAGATGGCGAGAAGACAACGATGCTATGGAGTTCAAGGTGTCGCGCCGGTGACGATGGTGATCATGACGGTGCTTCAGAGATGGAGATCGCAAGCACAAGATGATGATGGCCATATCATATCACTTATATTGATTGCATGTGATGTTTATCCTTTATGCATCTTATTTTGCTTTGATTGACGGTAGCATTATAAGATGATCTCTCACTAAATTTCAAGGTAAAAGTGTTCTCCCTGAGTATGCACCGTTGCCAAAGTTCGTTGTGCCGAGACACCACGTGATGATCGGGTGTGATAAGCTCTATGTTCATCTACAACGGGCGCAAGCCAGTTTTGCACACGCAGAATACTCGGGTTAAACTTGACGAGCCTAGCATATGCAGATATGGCCTCGGAACACTGAGACTGAAAGGTTGAGCGTGAATCATATAGTAGATATGATCAACATAGAGATGTTCACCATTGAAAACTACTCCATTTCACGTGATGATCGGTTATGGTTTAGTTGATTTGGATCACGTGATCACTTAGATGATTAGAGAGATGTCTATCTAAGTGGGAGTTCTTAAATAATATGATTAATTGAACTTAAATTTATCATGAACTTAGTACCTGATAGTATTTTTCTTGTCTATGCTTGCTGTAGATAGATGGCCCGTGTTGTTGTTCCATTGAATTTTAATGCGTTCCTTGAGAAAGCAAAGTTGAAAGATGATGGTAGCAATTACACGGACTGGGTCCGTAACTTGAGGATTATCCTCATTGCTGCACAGAAGAGTTATGTCCTGGAAGCACCGCTAGGTGTACCACCTACGCTAGCAACTGCAGACATTGTGAATGCCTGGCAGTCGCGTGTTGATGACTACTCTATAGTTCAGTTTGCCATGCTTTACGGCTTAGAACCGGGACTTCAACGACGTTCTGAACGTCATGGAGCATATGATATGTTCCAGGAGTTGAAGTTAATATTTCAAGCAAATGCCCAGATTGAGAGATATGAAGTCTCCAATAAGTTCTACAGCTGCAAGATGGAGGAGAATAGTTCTGTCAGTGAACATATACTCAAAATGTCTGGGTATTGCAATCACTTGATTCAACTGGGAGTTAATCTTCCTGATGATAGTGTCATTGACAGAATTCTTCAATCACTGCCACCAAGCTACAAGAGCTTCATAATGAACTATAATATGCAAGGGATGAACAAGACAATTCCCGAGCTCTTCGCAATGCTAAAGGCTGCGGAGGTATAAATCAAGAAGGAGCATGAAGTGTTGATGGTCAACAAGACCACCAGTTTCAAGAGCATGGAGTGGATCACTGGACAGTGGTCAAGAACATCCTGAAATACCTGAAAAGGGCTAAGGATATGTTTCTCGTTTATGGAGGTGACAAAGATCTAGTCGTAAATGGTTACATCAATGCAAGCTTTGACACTGATCTGGACGATTCTAAATCGCAAACCAGATACGTGTTTATATTGAACGGTGGAGCTGTCAGTTCGTGCAGTTCTAAACAAAGCGTCGTGGCGGGATCTACGTGTGAAGCGGAGTACGTAGCTGCTTCGGAAGCAGCAAATGAAGGAGTCTGGATGAAGGAGTTCATATCCGATCTAGGTGTCATACATAGTGCATCGGGTCCAATGAAAATCTTTTGTGACAATACTAGTGCAATTGCCTTGGCAAAGGAATACAGATTTCATAAGAGAACCAAGCACATCAAGAGATGCTTCCATTCCATCCGGGACCAAGTCCAACTGGAAGACATAGAGATTTGCAAGATACATACGGATCTGAATGTTGCAGACCCGTTGACTAAGCCTCTTCCACGAGCAAAACATGATCAGCACCAAGGCACCATGTATGTTAGAATCATTACTGTGTAATCTAGATTATTGACTCTAGTGCAAGTGGGAGACTGAAGGAAATATGCCCTAGAGGCAATAATATAGTTATTATTTATTTCCTCATATCATGATAAATGTTTATTATTCATGCTAGAATTGTACTAACCGGAAACATAATACATGTGTGAATACATAGACAAACATATTGTCACTAGTATACCTCTACTTGACTAGCTCATTGATCAAAGATGGTTGAGTTTCCTAACCATAGATATGAGTTATCATTTGATCAATGGGATCACATCATTAGAAGAATGATGTGATTGACTTGACCCATTCCGTTAGCTTAGCACTTGATCGTTAGTATGTTGCTATTGCTTTCTTCATGACTTATACATGTTCCTATGACTATGAGATTATGTAACTCCCGCTTACCAAAGGAACACTTTGTGTGCTACCAAACGTCACAACGTAACTGGGTGATTATAAAGGTGCTCTACAGGTGTCTCCGAAGGTACTTGTTGAGTTGATGTATTTCGAGATTAGGATTTGTCACTCCGATTGTCGGAGAGGCATCTCTAGACCCTCTCGGTAATGCACATCACTATAAGCCTTGCAAGCAATGTAGCTAATGAGTTAGTTGCGGGGTGATGCATTACATAACGAGTAAAGAGACTTGCCGGTAACGAGAATGAACTAGGTATTGAGATACCGACGATCGAATCTTGGGCAAGTAACATACCGATGACAAAGGGAACAACGTATGTTGTTATGCGGTTTGACCGATAAAGATCTTCGTAGAATATGTAAGAGCCAATATGAGCATCCAGGTTTCGCTATTGGTTATTGACCAGAAACGTGTCTCGGTCATGTCTACATAGTTCTCGAACCCGTAGGGTCCGCACGCTTAAAGTTCGGTGATGATCAGTATTATGAGTTTTTGTGGTTTGATGTACTGAAGGTAGTTCGGAGTCCCGGATATGATCACGGACATGATGAGGAGTCTCTAAATGGTCGAGACGTATAGATCGATATATTGGATGACTATATTCGGACACCGGAAGTGTTTCGGGAAGTTTCGGACATATACCGGAGTACCGGGGGGTTACCGGAACTCCCCAGGGGGTTTAGTGGGCCTCATGGGACCTAGTGGAGAAGAGAAGGGGCGGCGAGGGCAGGCCGCGCGCCCCCTCCCCCTCTAGTCCAAATTGGACAAGGAGGGGGGTGCGCCCCCCTTTCCTTCCTCTCCTCTCTCCCTTCCTTTCCCCCTCCTACTCCAACTAGGAAAAGAGGGAGTCCTACTCTCGGTGGGAGTAGGACTCCTCCCTGGCACGCCCTCCTCCTGGGCGACCGCCCCCTCCCCCTTGATCCTTTATATACGGGGGCAGGGGGTACCTCTAGACACAACAATTGATCTCTTGATCTCTTAGCCGTGTGCGGTGCCCCCCTCCACCAGATTCCACCTCGGTAATATCATAGCGGTGCTTAGGAGAAGCCATGCGTCAGTAGCATCATCAACACCGTCATCACGCCATCGTGCTGACGGAACTCTCCCGCAAAGCTCTGCTGCATCGGAGTTCGTGGGACGTCATCGAGCTGAACATGTGCTGAACTCGGAGGTGCCGTACGTTCGGTACTTCATCGATCGGATCGTGAAGATGTATGACTACATCAACCGTGTTGTGCTAACGCTTCCGCTTTCGGTCTGTCGGCGTTCTGGGAACGGGGGTCCCCAGACTTGCCTGCCTGCGGCCTGCGGCGTGGCTCAAAGGGGGCCCAGCGCGGCCCATCTTCATCAACACAAGCTCGAGACCCTCGCGAGGGGCCAAGCCTCGCGAGGCGGACGACAAGGAGCTTCCTCAAGCATGGCCTCATCAGGCTGGCTCACGAGGAGGCGGAGAGTTCAAGGCGGGGTACCTCGCGAGGTGCCCATGATGCAAGCCATGACGACCAAGGGCGCCAGTCGGGCGCCAGCCTGCGCAGTGTCCTCCTTTCCTCTTTGGTGCAAAGGGAGCAAGCGCAGGCGAGAGCATCAAGCAAAGGCATCCATTTCGGTGCAACAAGACCAAGACCAGCCCAACGGCAGGGAGGAAGTCATTGTGGAGCCCAAGCAGGCGTCACCACCAGAGCCTTTGACAGGCGAGGACCAACTTTAGTCAGGATAAGTGTACCCGTTGTTCCCCTTCAAAATGGCCAATTATTGGCGCCCTTCCCGCTCAATATTTGGGGAGAGGCCCAGGGCCTTTGCCTATAAATAGGACTAGCCACCCCCAGGGTAGGGAGGATCGAGTATCAAGAGGCTGGATCGAGCATCTGGCATACATCTGGGAGAGAGAGAGAGAGAGAGAGAGAGAGAGAGACTGAACTCCTCCTAGCAGTTCATCACACCAGCTAAGAAGAGACCCTTGCGAGGCTGTTCTTCCTTGTATTGTTCATCATCAGCCCAAGAGGCAATCCACCGCACCACACACTGGAGTAGGGTATTACACCACAATGGTGGCCTGAACCAGTATAAACCCTGTGTCTCTTGTGTTGTTCTGTTCGTAGTTTAGATCCTAGCGATTCGGCGAGGAGCAGGTAGGTAGAGGGCGAAATCTCCGCGCACACCCCAGTGTTCGAACCTCAAGGGTCTGCCAGAACCCGAAATCCGACATTTGGCGTGCCAGGTAGGGGTGCGCCGCAATTCGCCTTCCGTCGTCTTGTTCTTCTCCGACCATCGCATCCATGTCTGACGCTCGTCGGGCTCGCGCCGAGCGCCAAGCCGCCCTCGCTTCCCGCGTCACCCAGACGGCTCCCGTCGGCGGGCGCCCTCGTCGTTCCCTGTCACCTGCCGTCAACACCGCCACCGGCCCGGCGGGGAACGAGCAGCAAGCATCGTCCCAGTATCCATCCATGAGGCGAGACGGCCGCACTGCCACACCCTCGCTCACCCCCGCTGGTTCTTCGTCCCGCGCGCCCCGCGCGGCCATGGAGGCTCGAGCTGCGCTTATCGCGGCAAACGAGCTCCTGTGCTACCGACCAATCGACAACGTCTATGAAGAGTGGCTCGACCGAGTCGCCGAGCTCGTCCGCGCCGCTGGGGGCTCCCCCGCGCCATCCTTCTCGCTGCACCGCGCCCCGCCCTGCACGGGCAATGAAGCTCCTAGGGCGCCTCAGCCGCCTCCCCCTCAAGAAGGCGCCCTGGCCCCAAGGCGCGCGGCCCCTGGGTGGAACCCGCTCCGTCAGGCGCCAGCGCGGCAAGAGCAGAGCTGCCAAGAAGTCCCTCGCCCTCGAGAAGCTGCCCGAGCGCTCCCTACTCCAGCATGTCAAGACCCTGCGTTGCTCCCAGCTGCAGCGCATGGGGACCCGCAGGACCAAGCTCTTCGTCGCCCAAGGCCTCCTGTGGCCACAGCGGGCTGCCGCGCCTTCACCCCTGAGCTATGCAGCGTCGCATGGCCCGGCAAGTTCAAGCCAGACCTGCCTCCTCGCTACGACGGCACGGCTGACCCTGTAGAGTTCCTCCAGCTCTACGATCTGGGCATCGAGGCTACCAATGGAGACGAAAAGGTCATGGCAAACTGGTTTCCCATGGCGCTCAAGGACAGGGCCCGCACCTGGCTCCTGAATCTGGCTCCAGGCACGATCTCCTCCTGGGACGAGATGCGCACCCGCTTCATCGCCAACTTCCAGGGTACTCGCGACCGGCCACCCGCCGTGAGCGACATGCGCCGTATCAAGCAGCAACCAGGGGAAACCCTGCAGAAGTACATCCAGCGCTTCAACAACGCGCGCCTCAAGATCCCCAAGGTAACGGAGGAGGCCATCATCTCAGCCTTCTCCGACGGCGTGCGCGACGTCAAGATGAAGGAGGAGAAAGCGATGCATGAAGACCTATGCACCTCCTTGGAGCTGTTCAACTTGGCGACCAAGTGCACCAGGGCTGAGGAAGGACGCCTCTCCCTCCTCGAGCTGCCTGCCGCAGACCCAGAAGAGAAGAAGCCCAAGGCCAAGGACGTGAAGCGCAAGGGGGCTGCCGTGCTCGCGACAGAGCCAGACACCAAGCGGGGAAGAGATGGGCCCGAATCCTCCAAGGGCAGTCGGTACTGCGTGTACCACGACCTCCACACCCACAATACCAATGAATGCCAAGAGCTCCGGGTCGTGCTTGAAGGAAGGGTCGGCCGACGTCCCGACCGCAGCGACCGGGGCTACGACCGAGGAGGAGGAAGGAACACAGGACGCTGGGCAGACCGCGGCCCACGCCAAGGGTGGCGCGACCAACCTCGCGAGGATCGCTGGCAGGACCCGCCTCGCGAGGGAGGCTGGAGGGATCAGCCTCGCGAGGATCGCCCACAAGGGAATGCAGGCCTCCCTCCGCTGCCGCCGCAACCAAGGAGAAATGAAGACCGTCATCAGGACGAGGGGGCTGGGGGCTTCCAGGAACCACGTGCAATCGCCTGCATCCTGGGCGGAGCTCAAGCCCTAGCCTCTCAGTGCATCTTCAAGCAGTTCGCCCGCGAAGTGAATGCAGTCCTCCCCAAGCTTGAGGCCACACGCCCTCTCAGGTGGTCAGCATGCGCCATCACGTTCAGCTCAGCGGATCAGCTCAAGTGCGCGGCCACAGCCGGAGTCCTCCTGATGCTTTGTTCCCCAATCATCAGCAATGTGCTAGTCACCAGGACCCTCATCGACGGCGGGGCAGGGCTCAACGTCCTGTCCGTGGAAACGTTCAACAATCTCCAAGTGCCCTACAATCAGCTTCAGCCAACCAAGCCTTTCTCCGGAATCACCGACGGCTCCACGGTCCCGATTGGGCAGGTCCGTCTCCCTGTCACCTTCGGGGCACGCGACAACTACCGCACCGAGCTCATCGACTTCGACGTCGCCCCCATTCGCCTGCCGTACAACGCCATCCTCGGGTACCCGGCGCTGGCCAAGTTCATGGTCGTAACCCACCACGGCTACAACATCCTCAAGATGCCAGGAAGTGGCGGGGTCATCACGGTGCCCTGCAAGGAGAGAGATGCAGTGTGCTCCCTGGAGCGAGCCTTTCAGGCCGCATCACTGGAAGACCCGGATCGTGGAAGTAGGAGGCTTCCCGAGGCCGCCCCCAAGAAGAAGAAGACATCGTCCGGCCTGGCCCCTCAGGAGGCAGGCCCCTCAGGGCCCGCTCCTGCTCAGGGGGAACCTCCTTCCATCGCATAGGGAAGCGCGCCTGGCACCCTCCTTAGGCAGGGCTCGGGGGCTCTCCCCTGGAGGGCCGCCGACCTCGCCAAGGTCACGAGGGAGGCGTTTGGGCACCACGTGGAGGCGTGTTTTGAAGCACGTTTCCCTCAAGAAGGAGCAAGGAAAGGAGGGCCAAACCCTCAGGAGTTCGTCAGCAAGGCCATTCAGGAGCTACAGGAGTCAAGAGTCATGAGAGGCAGCCGCCACTTACCCGCTGTGGCCCGCCATCAAAGCGAGGATGGAGGGTTGCGCGTCTGCATCGACATACCAGGGCTCAACCGAGCCGCGTCTCAGGAGCGCCTCTGGCCCTCACAAGTGGGACGCCGTGAGGGTCCGCCCCACAGCTACGTTCACATGCCTTATGGCTTGCCGAACGCGGCTGCCGCGTACCAGCGCCTCATGAGGGCCATCCTGGAGGCTCAAGAGGTCAGGCGTTCCGCAGCCCTGGTGGAGATGGAGATGGTCCGCGAGGAGCCACCAGCACCTCCGGAGCCTCCCGAGGCCCCTGGGCCTAGGGGCTCGTGAGAATCGGCTCCCGCAGCCCACCGAGTCTGCTATACCAACACCCCTTCGTCCCCAACATCATCAGGTGACATCTTTCAAGTTTCATTTCCAGCTGGTAGCGCCCTCAGGGCCGCATTATTCCCAGGCCGCGTGGGTCCGTCCCTGTGGCGTGTATCCCTTTTATTTCATGTTCTTAGCTTACCTTATTGGGGGCGCCCCTCGGGCTGCATCATCCCCAAGTCGCTCGGGTCTGACCCAGCGGCGTGACCCTTCTTGCGTTTATCTTAGGGCCATGCTTTCGACCCATCATGCTTGCTATTTGGTGCCTGTCCGTGGCACCTTTTCTTCCTGGATGTCGGAAGCTTGCGCGTTAAAGGGGGGGTGCCTGAGCATCGCGACTCAGGGCTCCTACCGGCTCTCCAGCCCTCACCCTCTGGTCTTGTCCACGGCATCGCGACCTGGCATACCAGCGACGGCTGAGACCAGCTCGAGGGCCGGGACCCGAGGACGTAGAGTTTTGACATCTAACCCAGCTTGCGCGTTAAAGGGGGGTGCCTGAGCATCGTGACTCAGGGCTCCTACCGGCTCTCCAGCCCTCACCCTCTGGTCTTGTCCACGGCATCGCGACCTGGCATACCAGTGACGGCTGAGACCAGCTCGAGGGCCGGGACCCGAGGACGTAGAGTTTCGTCATCTAACCCAGCTTGCGCGTTGGATTCCCGAGCATCGCGACTCAGGGCTCCTACCGGCTCTCCAACCCTCACCCTCTGGTCTTGTCCATGGCATTGCGACCTGGCATGCCAGTGACGGCTGAGACCAGCTCTCGAGAGCCGGGACCCGAGGATGTAGAGCACCGGCATCTAGCCAAATTTGGAGGAACATACTCCAAGATAAGGCCCAGAGCCAGGCGCAACCCGCCTTGAGGTAGGGCCCCGTGAGTCCCGCGCTGGCCCACGGGTGCCCAGATACACCTCGTCAAGCCCTACCGTGCCAGCCACGTGTCAGGGCAGGGCTGTACACGCCCCGGGGGCTCCTCACGGAGGGGATCCCCCTCCCACGCACCAGTGGAAGCACCATGCTCCACGCTGGCTAACAACACTGCCGAGGAGCGGCTATGCCCGTACGCATACGGAAGCGCTATGCTCTGCGCTGGTGATAAACAACTGAGGATGGCCCTCGGGCCGCATTAACCTCAGGGAGCCCAGAGCTCAGCGTCAAGCCTCATCGCAATGCCTCCCCTCAGGAGTGCCGCGCGAGGGGGCTGGCACGGGGGCTGTGCCTGGGTCACGCCCAGATGCACGCCACCCAGCCAGGCCCCCCGGGCCTGGTTCGTCGCACGTCCCTCCCTGAGCGGAGCCAAGGTACGAAGGCCGTTTGAGCGTCAAGGGGGACTCCTGAGCATCGCGACTCAGGAGCTTAACTGGTCACGTAGCCCCTCACTCCTTAGTTCCGAAAGGCTAATGGCGGTTGAGGTATGCACGGGGCCGGGCTCTGCAGACATAGAACGGTAGATCCCCCCACATCTCACCTCCCTACTTGCTGTTCGAGCGCCAAGGGGGACTCCTGAGCATCACGACTCAGGAGCCTAACTTGTCACGTAGCCCCTCACCCCTTGGTCCCGTCCTGGTTTCCGGTCGGGGCTAACGGTGGCTGAGGTATGCGCGGGGCCGGGCTCTGCCGGCGTAGGACATAAGCAAGTAGGAAGGAATAGCGCAAATTTCAGGGAATTCAAAAGCAAATATTACAGTCCATACTGTTATCACAGCAAGTTTTAATGCCTCCCCGAGGCATGGTACATGTGTAGGAATTAAAAGCAGGACGAGAGCCATGACGGAGTCACTTGCCGGCGGTGGAGCTGCGCGGAGCGGGTTCACCTTGTGGAGCAGCAGGGCTAGCAGCGCTCCGCTTCGGCTTGGTGCTGAAGGCCCGGAACTTCCCCAGCAGAGCCTCCGCACGACCCTTCACGGCCTCGCGAGGACGCTCGGGTAGGAGAGGCCCGTGCGTCACGGTCACCTTCTTTCACGGGCAGAGGCGCTGCCACGGATGGAACCTTAGGAGCTCCCTTCGACTTCTTTGCCGCGGGCGCCAGCCTAGCCGGGAGATACGAGCGTCAAGCCTCAGCAATAGAATAATAAACAAGACAGGAATCAAGCACTTACAGGTCGTCGCTTGCGGGATCGAGCAGCCTCCGGCCGTACTTGAAGCCCGAGAGCCCGCTGCAAGGATCAGCCTCAAGGAGCTCGAGAGCAGGAGGTGCGCCTGCGGATCGCCTCGGGGCCGGGGCAGACCCGCGGGGGATCAGCCCGGTCCGATCCTTCTTCGCGATCGGGGGCAGGCTCCCGCCGCCCTACTCATCATCATCCTCGTCGTCGTCACTCAGAGAGAGGTGGAGAGCGCGGGACCTGCGCCGAAGGGGGGGAGCCCTTGACTCTGCCTCGGAGTTAGCCCCCTCTTCCCGCTCCCCTCCTTCCTTCTCTTCGCTGGAGTCGCCGGAGGACACGTCCACCAGGTCCTCTGGAGCCTCCGCGGGCACGGGCTCGTCCCCGTTGAAGACGGGCATGGACCCCACTACCTGCTCCCGGTCCTCGCGGAGGAACAGGGGCGTAGGAGCGCCCTCCAACCTCGCCTCGTCGCCCCCAACCAAAGACTGGAGGACCGCAGCCAGATCCTCATCAGCCAAGACCGCGGGGCTCGGGTGGGGCCTCCACGTCAGAAGTGAGTACTGATGAAGAGGAGCCAGCTGGTGCTCCAGGAATTCCCTCAGCAGCGATGCACCAGTCAGCTTCGCTGCCGCCATGCTGGCCGGCCTCAGATTCGCGTGCATCTTCTCCAACACCGGCTTCGCGCGGGGGTCCACAAGCTCCACTCGGGACCAGTCATTGGAGCTCGCGGGGTGCCCCGTGGGCAGGATCACCCGAGGGTGGATGCGCCCAGCATCCACTAAGACCCACTTGCTCTTGAAGCCCTCGATCCTTTTTCCAGGGTTCGAAATGGCGATGGAGCTGCCGTATGCGACGAAGCTCGCACACGCAGAGACGGAACCACGAGAGGTCCGGAGGGATAAGTAGTGGCGCAGCAAGGCCACTGAGGGCTTCACCCCTACGTGAGCCTCGTAATAGTAGGCGAAGATTGCCAGAAGAAGGACAGAGTTGGGGTGGAGATGCAGGGCTTGAATATTATAATGGCGGAGGACAGAGAAGAAGAACTCAGAAAAGGGAGGCACCAGACCGGCGACGGTGGCGCTCACGAAGAGAGGATAGAAGGTGCTCCCTTGGCCCTCAGGGAGAGTAGAGCCGGCCTTGAACACCTTCGCCCCGTCGATGCCCTGCGCCGCCGCCATCTGGTGTACCCGGGCAAGGCTCGCCTCCGACACGTTCGGCGAGTCCAAGGCGGACGAATACCAAGCTCCGGCCGGGGCCTGGCGAGGCGCCATGTCTGGCTAGGGCACGCGGACGGAGTAGATCTGAAGATTTCAAAGGCGGGGAGGAGAGGCGCAAGAAAGGGGATCTGAGCAGCAACTGGAGAAGGCTAAGAAGGCAAAGGACAGAAGCCGCTCCTTTATCAACTCGCGTGGTTGTAGAGGCGCCCACGTCCAATCAACCGCCACGCGGCGCCCAAGGCTGCAGGCTATTAGGGCCCGCGACGCTTTGCACTTGCCCTTTTGCCTCTCTGCTCGGTCAAGTCCGGGCGCACCGTGGGCCTGGGGGCTACTGTCGGCGTTCTGGGAACGGGGGTCCCCAGACTTGCCTGCCTGCGGCCTGCGGCGTGGCTCAAAGGGGGGCCCAGTGCGGCCCATCTTCATCAACACAAGCTCAAGACCCTCGCAAGGGGCCAAGCCTCGCGGGGCGGACGACAAGGAGCTTCCTCAAGCACGGCCTCATCAGGCTGGCTCACGAGGAGGCGGAGAGTTCAAGGCGGGGTACCTCGCGAGGTGCCCATGACGCAAGCCATGTTGACCAAGGGCGCCAGTCGGGCACCAGCCCGCACAGTGTCCTCCTTTCCTCTTTGGTGCAAAGGGACCAAGCGCAGGCGAGAGCATCAACAAAGGCATCCATTTCGGTGCAACGAGACCAAGACCAGCCCAACGGCAGGCAGGAAGTCATTGTGGAGCCCAAGCAGGCGTCACCACCAGAGCCATTGACAGGCGAGGACCAACTTTAGTCAGGATAAGTGTACCCGATGTTCCCCTTCAAAATGGCCAATTGTTGGCGCCCTTCCCGCTCAATATTTGGGGAGAGGCCCAGGGCCTTTGCCTATAAATAGGACTAGCCACCCCTAGGGTAGGGAGGATCGAGTATCAAGAGGCTCGATCGAGCATCTGGCATACATCTGGGATAGAGAGAGAGAGAGAGAGAGAGAGAGACTGAACTCCTCCTAGCAGTTCATCACACCAGCCAAGAACAGACCCTCGCGAGGCTGTTCTTCCTTGTATTGTTCATCATCAGCCCAAGAGGCAATCCACCACACCACACACTGGAGTAGGGTATTACACCACAATGGTGGCCTGAACCAGTATAAACCCTGTGTCTCTTGTGTTGTTCTGTTCGTAGTTTAGATCCTAGCGATTCGGCGAGGAGCAGGTAGGTAGAGGGCGAAATCTCCGCGTGCACCCCAGTGTTTGAACCTCAAGGGTCTGCCGGAACCCGAAATCCGACACGGTCTACGAGGGTACGTGGACAACACTCTCCCCTCTCTTTGCTATGCATCACCATGATCTTGCGTGTGCGTAGGAATTTTTTTGAAATTACTACGTTCCCCAACAAGCCAATACTATTAAAAGGGGATGAGGTGTTGCTTAATGGCTTGCTTGCTCAAAGTGCTTAGTGATATGCTCCAAAGCCCTCAACCACTTTCTCATATCCACATATGTCATAAACCTAAAAGTCAAACTTGGCCCCACCAATTTGATCTATCCAGCGCCACCGAGTTCATTTGACATAGCCACTGCCAGAAACCCTAATCAGTTCGGTCTCACCGATGGGATCCCAGTCTTACCGAGATGGGCTTGCAAACTCCCTATTGCCTATTCCAATAATTTCGGTCTCACCAACTTTGTGCAATCGGTCCCACCGAGTTTGCTTGACCAATTCTCTGTTTGCTTATTACCAAAATTGGTCTCACTGAGTTTGTGTAATCGGTCAAACTGAGTTGAGGTTTTACCCTAACCCTTGCACATCGGTCCCACCGAGTTGACCTTGTCGGTCCCAGCGAGTTGCTTCTTTGTGGACCCTTCGTGGGTGGAGCCCTCCGTGGACTCGCGCAACTATTACCCTTCATGGGTTGAAGTCTCCACCAACGTGGATGTGCGATAGCACCACCTATCGAAACCACGTCAGAAATCTCCGTGTCTCCAATTGCGTTTGCACACTCCAATCCCATCACTTTACTTTCTTGCAAGTTGCATGCTTTACTTTTCACTGCTCATATACTCTTTGTATGCTTGCTTGAATTGTATTGTGAATGCTTAAAATTGTGCTAAATTCCAACCTCAACTTGAAAAACTTCAAAAACTACTATCTTTACTTGTTGAGGGTCTAATCATCCCCCTTTAGACACCTCTTCTCGATCCTTTCAGCCTCGTTGAGAAACTCATGGGTGACAATGCGAAGCTCCTCAAGGCGCTCGTCGAGAAGGAGGAGGAGTCCGCCGGTTGGAAGATGCTGGATGAGCTGAGCAGGGCCTCAGGGATGACGCTGCCAGCGATCGTCGAGGAACTGATGGGTGACTTGAGGAAGCTCCAGTTCAAGCGCGAGCAAGAGGTGGAGGAATTCGTGGCTGATTTCAAGCAAAGTCGTGAGGAATTGAGGAAGGAACTGGAGGATGTCATTGCCCGGCGATCCATCGAATAGTAGATACAGTAGAGATCTAGATCGTTGTCTGTGATTTCCTTTTTCTCTTGTCCCTGTGTCTTCCGGGCTTTGCCGCATGTGGCATTTAAAATTATCTCGGATATGTAAGACAATTATTATCTACGCCATTGTAAATTTGTCGGCATACTATCCATTGCCATTTTATTTATCATTGTATTATCTGTTGCCCTATGTGGAAATGTAAATTAGGCCAGAATACGAGTTGAAAACACGAACAAAAAAAATGCTGCCATGGGATCACAACCAAACACCCTCCGTCCACCCCTAAAAAACTTCCGTCTAGTCGCTTTAATTAACCCATTAATGGAGATGTTTTGAGCGAGGTGGGCGGCGGTTGGTGCATGGAGGTCAAAGAGCTCGCTTCCCGGTGAGCATGGGCGGCCTTGCTGTTTGCACATGTCCTGTCGAGCCTGCGCGGCGGACTGCTAGCACGCGTCCCGTCGAGCCTGCACGGTGGACTTCTCGCGCTCGTCCCGTCTGATCAAACAGCTGCATGCATGCCACTGAGTATGGTTAAATATTGACACAGTTCATATAATACAACCGTTTGTGATATTAATGCATTAGCTTATTGTTTCAAAAAGGACTTCGTTGGCTACTAATGTGTGTGCCTTTTCTCAAACTGGACGATTTTTTACCACGACATATATGTGCCATGTCATGAAACCATGCCAAGTTTCATGTTTTCTGGGTGAGTTTTTGATTTACTAGGATTTAAAAACCGAGATTCTCAATGTTCCAGGATGACGACAAGTTTGTAATTCATTCCCTTTCCTTAAATGAGACCTAAATATGCACCCAATGACACATGTACGATTTCCCACCCATTTTGCTTCACTGGAGCATGTGCTTGTAGTTCAAATTTGAATTATGGACTACATTAAATGTGTAGAAAACTTAATTAGTAATATATACCCTAAACAGTTTCAAATTTTGGCACGACACTCTTGTTATTCTATATTGCCTGTAGAAAAAAGTTGAAGTCTTAAAGAGGCAACGATTATTGTTTCGCCCACCGAAACCACGAGGGTTGCGAGAAGCTTCGTTTTGTAAGAGGCTTGTAATATAACTTCGCCCAAATTGGACAATTATATGTACCATGTAGTGACACCCTACCAAGTTTCACGATTTCCTGGTGAGTTTTGAATTTACAGAGATTTATAAACTGAGATTCGCAATGTTTGTGGCCAAGGGAGGACAGCGAGATGGTTGGATTCATTCGCATTCGTTCCATGGGACCACAAATGTACGTTTAGCCATTTTGGTGCACTGGAGCATGTATTTGTAGTTCTGATTTGAATTATGGACATGAAATGCCTAGGAAACTCAATTAATGAATAAAAAGGGTCAAACAACCCTGAATAATTTCAAAGTTCAGCGGGAATCTCCCGTTGTTCCGTGTTGTGTGTAGAAGAAAATACGAGGCTAGAAGAGGGAGCGATTATCGTTTGGCCCACAAGGGGCCATGTTTCCCTATCGAATCCACGAGGGTTCTTGCGACAGGCTCCGATTTGTAAGAGGTTTGTAACAAAGCTTGGCCCAAATTGGCAATGTTTTTACCACGACATATGTGCCATGACGTGACACCTACCACCTTTGATGACTTTCTTGTGAGTTTTGCATTTATGGGGATTTAAAAACCGAGATTCCAAATGTTTGAGGACGAGCCAGGATGTCGGTAAGGTTGTAATTCGTTCCCATTCCTGGCATGGAACCTAAACATGCACCCAAGGACACATGTATAATTTTTCTAGCCATTTTGGTGAACTGGAGCATGTATTTGTAGTTCAGATTTGAATTATTGACATTAAATGCCTAGGAAACTCAATTAGTGTATAAAAAGGCCAAACGAACCTTGAATAAAGTATAAATTTCAGCATGGATATCATGTCATTCCATGTTGCCCGTAGAAGAAAATACAAGGCAAAAAGAGGCAGTGATTACGTTTCGACAACAAGGGGAACACGTTTCCCTATCGGAACCATGAGGCTTCTTTGAGAGAAGCTCCGGTTTGTAAGAGGTTTGTAATAAAACAACAACAACAACAACAACAAAGCCTTTAGTCCCAAACAAGTTGGGGTAGGCTAGAGGTGAAACCCATAAGATCTCGCAACCAACTCATGGCTCTGGCACATGGATAGCAAGCTTCCACGCACCCCTGTCCATAGCTAGCTCTTTGTCGATACTCCAATCCTTCAGGTCTCTCTTAACGGACTCCTCCCATGTCAAAATCGGTCGACCCCGCCCTCTCTTGACATTCTCCGCACGCTTTAGCCGTCCTCTATGCACTGGAGCTTCTGGAGGCCTGCGCTGAATATGCCCAAACCATCTCAAACGATGTTGGACAAGCTTGACGCCTTCTGGAGGCAGTGATTATGTTTCGGCAACAAGGGGAACACGTTTCCTTATCGGAACCATGAGGCTTCTTTGAGAGAAGCTCCGGTTTGTAAGGGGTTTGTAATAAAGCTTGGCCCAAATTGGACAATGTTTTTACCACGACATATATGTGCCATGACGTGACACCATGCCTACTTTCATGACTTTCTGGTGAGTTTAGGATTTACGGGGATTTAAAAACCAAGATTCCAAATGTTTGAAGATGAGCCAGGACACTGGTATGGTTGTAATTCGTTCCCATTCCTGGCATGAGACCTAAACATGCACCCAAGGACACATGCATGTACTCCTATAATTTTTCTACCCATATTGGTGAATTGGAGCATGTATTTGAGGTTCAGATTTGAATTATGGACAATAAATGCCTAGGAAACTCAATTAGTGTATAAAAAGGCTAAACAAACCCTGACTAAGTTTAAATTTTAGCACGGATATCTTGTTGTTCCATGTTGCCGGTAGATGAAAATACAAGGCGAAAAGAGGAAGTGATTATCGTTTCCCCCACAAGGGGGACACGTTTCCCTATCGGAACCACGAGGCTTTCTTTGAGAGAAGCTCCAGTTTGTAAGAGGCTTGCTATATAACTTGTGCCAAAATGGACAAAAAAATTCCTCGACATATATGTGCCAAGTCGTGACACCATGCCAAGTTTCACGATTTTCGGGTTAGTTTTGGATTTAATGGGATTTAAAAACCGAGATTCTTCTCACAAAATGTTTTCCAATAGCACACGGTTCACTCATGAAAGTTGTGTGCCTACCAAACTGTGGCCGATGCCCCCTCCCCCCTGCTGCACGCGCGATCTGAGTCGTGCATTCTGATTGGCCAGAACCCAATCCCCACAGATCGTACGTCTGCACCGTTGGATGCTCCTAGATCGAACGACAACCCTCGGCCCTTTCGACAGCACATAGTACATGGTTTAGCACTGTGCGCATGCATCGTGCTAGCTCACGCTTCCTTCTCTTCTATGTTTTCTAAACAGGCTACCATTTCCCGCCACTCCTCTCATCGGTTTCCCGCCTCTTCTCCCATCAGTTTCCCGCTACCAGTGCCAGTGCTCATTAAAGGCTAGGCGGCGACACACCAGCCATGTAAATATCGCACACAGTTTCTAAAAGAAAAAATGTGCATGATAGGAGGAAGTAGGTCCCATAGGGTGACCAGCGTGAAATGCCTTAAAGGCAAGGAGGCAATTCCTATCAGCAAGGTGCCGCTTCCCATCCGCTAGCCTAGTCGAATAGAACGCAGAAGTTAAGCGTGCTCGGGCTGGAGTAGTGCAAGGATGGGTGACCTGGTGGGAAGTTGCATATCTCAGGATTCATTTAATTGTCATGACACGGTCATTATAGAGATAAAGAGATAAATATCTCTATAGTGACCTAACATGATAATTATATAAACCTTGGGATCCTTGTTTTGCTAATTTGTAGACTATGTTTTTATAGGTTATTTTTTTGCTATAAAATCACCACGACTGCGCAAGTGCGGGCAAATGGTGCAGGTACTGGCTTAACCGTGTGTGATGCAAGCGCGCGTAAAATCACCACGACTGCCCAAGCGCGAGCAAATGGTGCAGGTACTGGCTTAACCATGTGCCATGCAAGTATGCTCTAAAATCACCACGACTGCGCAAGCTAAAGGCGGGTAAGTTTATTTAGAAATTAGGACGAACGTGTGCGATAGACCAGCTAGCTAGAAATATAAAAGCAAACTACTCGCCTTGAGCGTTTCAAAAATCAGCGGTTCCGCCACTTTTCCTTATTATAATACATGCATATTCTTATTGAACCGCGCGTGATCTTGGGCACTCCCGCCCCGCATCAATTCCTTTACCCAAATTTTAGTAGTCGTTGAACTTCAACTGTCGCCCACACTCCTCCAGCATCGACCTTATAGTAAAATTGCAGTAGCCGAGGTATTTGAACCGTCGCCCTCCCTCGTCCACCACCAGCTTCACCCACCATTACTAAAATTTTCAGTAGCCGTGGCGTATCCTCAAACACCACCATCCCCCCTCCACAGTCCCCCCATCTGCCCCTCCCCCCTCAAACCCTAGCTCGCCGCCGCTAACCCATGTCGGTCTGCCCGTTCCTCCTAACTTAGATAATAAAGTTCAGGTTACCCAGCGATTCGCATACCGTCGCCCCACTCCCGTGAGTTTTTAGATGAGGCCTGCGGCGTCCCTCCCCGCCAGATCCACATCCCCTGCTCCAGAATGTCGCAGCCTAATCTTGACCACGTATTCCAGGGAGCCCGACAAGCCTTCAGCCAAGAAGAGGTTTATCATGGCCTCTCCGATGGCGTTGGTGAGGTGGCCGCCGTCCCCCCGACCTGTCGATCCTGGAGCAACACGTCGCCACGGAAGCCGACGAAGACATTGACTATGTTGCATTGTCGAAGGCTTCATGTCAGCGGGCTTGCGTATTACTGTATCTCGGGAAAGCTGGCTACGACATCAAGCTCGTCAACAACGACGGCTTCACGCGGGCCATGTCACAGGTTACATGGTCCATCCCCAACCCCTCTGGTTCAACCACCATCGATCCCTTCGACGGCCTTGCCGCTGATCTCCTTCGCCAAGCGGTCAAGGATTTGTGATCCTTATACGCCATCGAGCCCATTTTGTCATTTTCTAAAGGACACGTTCTACGGCGGCGGCTTGGGATCCTCAATTACCAAGTCAGGTCTCATCGACCATAATGACGACCACGAGGAGGGCACCCACAAAGGTTCTTCCAAGGTGAAACAGCCCATCTGTGACATCGGAGAGCGCACCATGGGTCTGTGCTCTTCCAACTGGAAGGATCCTGTCCATGAAATGTGAGGCAATATCCTATCAGCAAATCTTACCTTTTCTAGCTTTCCAACCCGTACCCTTTGTTGTAGTAGCATTTGTCGTGCGGTGCTAATAACTGTGTCGTGTTTAATTATTTCAGTTACGCAAAATGTATTGTTCAATAGAGCTATGTGATGTTTAAGTATGAATTATCCACTTCAGTTTCACGAATGGCTATATTTGGTTGTTTATAGTGAGTAGATGCCTTGTTTATCTGTGTTTGGTTGTTAGGTTGGTTGCAGTGAGCATTTTTTCAGTTATCGAGCGGATGCCTTGTTTATATGTATTTGGTTCTTACTTTGGTTGTAGTGAGCATTTGTCCAGTTATCAAGCAGATGCCTTGTTTATCTGTATTTGGTTGTTAGGTTGCTTTTTTTGCATTTGTCTAGTTTTCAAGCAGATGCCTTGTTTATCTGTATGTGCTTGTTAGGTTGGTTGCAGTGAGCATTTGTCCAGTTTTCAAGCATATGCCATGTTTATCTATATTTGCTTGTTAGGTTAGTTGCAGTGAGACTCTGTCCAGTTTTCAATGGCTATATTTGGTTGTTATACTGATCATTTATGCCTTGTTTATTTCACTCATTCACAATGTGTTATTCATTATGTGCAAGTCGGAACTATGCCGCTCGACTGCATCAATACCAGTTTGAACGGCTATATTTGGTTCCAGTTATGTCTGGTGTAGTTAACACATGCCCTTTATTTCAGTTTTACACATTATCGAGTGATGTTTAAGCATTACCTACGTTCTATTCATTTTCAACAATACCAGTTTGAATTGCAATATTTGATGGTTGTTAAGCCTGCTGTCGATAACATTGCCTTCCATTTTATATATGCTTTAACAGCATGCTGAAACCAACACATTCAAGCTATCATTTGGAGATGATATTGTTTGCCTTTGTGTTAAGGTTGCTGTACTTATCATGCCTTTCCAATACTTATGCAGGACAACAACGGGAGTGGCCACCATTTTCCACCGAGGTTAGCTTCATACCTACGCTTGTACTCCCCCGTCGTTCCATAATGTAGTGCATATAGATCTAGGCCGGGACACTTGTTAGCTTCTAATATTGACTTGTTGCTTGTAGGTACATATGCCCTTGGCAAGGATCCACGCATCGACACTTTTTGCATATGGGGCAATGAGATATTCATGAACAAGCATCAAGTGAGGAAACTGATAAGGATTATTAGCAAAAAGATACGAATAGTGGCAAGCAAATTATTTGTTTATGCTCTATCCAACACAACAATAAGTTGTAGGATGGTAACTACAAACTCCAAGGATCTACCTGCGTACAACATACTCAAAACTCCAAGGATGTTCGACCTTTAATAAATAGAGACAGGGAGTACCCGCTCTGATACCAATTGTTAGGACCGAGAGTATATCGACCAGAGGGGGGAGAATGGGAGATTCAAAAATTCTTTCGAATGTTTTGAACAAATCCCAAACATAGCAGCGAAAATAATGTATGATTGAAAGCAGCTCAATTAAGCATGATGTTGGGGGAGCATATCTATCGACATATGAAGCAACTATCGCACATGCTTGCAATAACACAGGTTTGATCACAACGATAGTTATGCTACAAGCTATCACATGAAGTAACATGAGACAAAACATGACATGAGTAGCAAAATATAACTCTGATAAATCAACACAGATGAGCCGAGGAATACGACAGTGATGAATGAAAATAAGTGCTATGAATTTAGTGGGATGAACACAATGATATCTGAAGTGAGCAACAAAGATGAATGATATGAATGTAATGACCAGATGAATTATCGACACAGAGCACGAATGTAAACTGCCGAAGGAATTGCAGTAAAGTAGAATGAACCAGTGATGCTCGATGGCGAAAGCGAGATTTGGTAGACCAGTTCACCCTTCTGCCAAAGGGATATGTTTGGTTGGAGGGGTTGTCACTTAACACGGAAGATAAACTATCTTCACCCTGTTCTCCTTCAACTTGAAGCTGATCAAACTTCAGTTGATTTTGCTCGTGGTAGATACTTGTTGGCGATCTCCAAACCTTTGGTCAACCTTCACGAACCACAATCACTCTTGGTTGCTGAAGATCTAGCTCGGTGAAGACAACAACCCTTCAACATTTGAGCCAAAACCTATCCGCCTAGAGAGTGCGTAGCTCTCAAGAGTAATAGGTATAAGAACTCTAATTCAGAACTGATGTGATGCTAAACCACTGTCTAAGTTTGGGCTCTTGATTTTTATCTCGGTGAATCTTAAATTCAAATCACTCGGAGATGGGGTGCTCAAATCAATCTTGTCAAAAATCTTAAACGAAGCAGCCACCAGACAAAGCTGGTGCGGGGTGGCTATTTATAGCCGCAGCCTTCCCTGATGGGAAATGACCAAATTGGATATCGAGGGCAACCAATGGCCGAACGACATGAGTCCAACGGTCTGATTCTGAGCACAACAGTAACATTACTTGCGGCAAGTAATGCTAATTCCCCGGTCTGAGACAAATTCTCTCGCAACGAAGAAGATCATGGTCTCTTGCTGGCAAGTATTTGCTCGAAACACAAAGAGATTTCTCTCGCAACTTTCATAGGTTTGGGCTAAGCATCACAGCGGATCTAAGCTTCGAGAACCTATACCCCTCTTAATTGTACGAAGGTCTTATGCTCAAATGAACAGAATAAGAAAGACGAAAAGAATACTACGTCTTCAATTTGTCTTCGACTTCCGCTTGCTGCGGTCAATTTCTTTGGACAACAACACCGAAGCAACTGCTTTGCTTCGGCAGTAATCTTTTGAGGGGATAATTCCTTCACAGCAATCTTCTTGTCTACATATCTTTAACAGATGTAGCTCATTCTTCTCTGCAGCGTAGATATACTTCGGTGAAGTTCCTCGAACTTGGCACCGGAGAAAACATTCTCTTCGATTTCTATATGGACTATTTCTCTATGTATGCACTAGCAAACAAATCAGTCCATATACCTGTTTCTGTCAACAATCTTCAAAACATAGGAAGGCAGATATTGCACCAACAAATATATCTCAGAATGTCTATGGAAATGCCATAATAGGTAGGTATGGTGGCTATTTTGAGGAAGATATAAGGAGGCTTATGTGTGATAGAGTGTATCATATCACGGGGTTTGGATGCACCAGCGAAGTTAGCACCAACTCTCGAGGTGAGAAATGGCAATGCACGGTACTGAAGAGGCTAGCAAATAGCGAAAAGGTAAGAACGTGTATAATCCATGGACTCACATTAGTCATAAAAAACTCACATACTTATTGTGAAAGCCTATTATCCCTGGAAGCAAAGTACTACCCGCATGCCCCTAGGGGGGTAAATTGGGAGGAGAATACCATCGCTCGTCCCCGACCGCCACTCATAATGTAGACACTCAATAATAAATCATGCTCCAACTTCATTACAAAACTAGAGGCTATACGTGAATGCTTCAGGAATCACAAACCTTAACATCAATACTTTTACTAAACCAAAATCATCCACTAGTACCCCCACATATTACGATCTTAATATCGCAAAACTATTGCAGGGACTCAAACACACCATATTTAGTAATGTACATGAAAGTTTTTATTATATCCCCCTTGAATATCTATGCTTTGTGGACTAGTCTTATAACCCGTGCAAATTGCCATTACTATTGTCGGATTTCGGGTTCCGGCAGACCCTTGAGGTTTGAACACTGGGGTGTGCGCGGAAATCACACCCTCAGCCTACCCATGTTTCACCGCCTCGCAAGGACCTAAATTACTCGAAGAACAACACAAGTGACACAAGATTTATACTGGTTTAGGCCACCATTGTGGTGTAATACCCTACTCTAGTTTGTGGTGTGTGGATTGCCTCTGGGGCTGGTAAAGAACAGTTACAAGGGAAGAACAGCCTTGCGAGGGTCTGTTCTTGGTTGGGACGATGAACTGCTAGGGGAGTTCAGTAGCCTCTCTCTCTCTCTCTCTCTCTCTGGTTGATTTTCAGATGCCTCTACCTTGTGAGTGGCTAGTTCAATTTATAGGCGAAGGCCCCGGGCCTCTTCCCAAATATTGAGCGGGAAGGGCGCCAACAATTGGCCAATTTGAAGGGGAACATCTAGTACACTTATCCTGACTAAAGTTGGTCCTCGCCTGCCAAAAGCCCCTGACGATGACGCTGGCTTGGGCTCCACGATGACCTCCGTTCTGCCGTCCTGCTGGTCTTGGTCTTGTTGCACCGAAATGGTTGCCTTTGCTTGATACCCTTGCCTGCGCTTGCCCCCCATGCACCAAAGGGGAAACAAGGACTCTGCGCAGGCTGGCGCCCGCCTGGCCTTGGTCGTCATGGCTTGCGTCACGGGCACCTCGTGAGGTACCCTGCCTTGATCTCTCCGCCTCCTCATGAGCCAGCCTGAAGAGGCCGTGCCTGAGGAAGCCTCCTGTCGTCTGTCCCGCGAGGCTTGGCCCCTCGCAAGGGTCTTGGGAATATGCTGATGAAGATGGGCCGTACTAGGCCACACCTCGAGCCACGCCGCAGGCCGCAGGCAGGCAAGTCTGGGTACCCCCGTTCCCAGAACGCCGACAGTAGCCCCCGGGCCCAAGGCGTGCTTGGACTTGGCTTAGCAGAGAAGCGAAGAGGCAAGTGCGAAGCGCCGCGGGCCCCAATAGACTTTGGCCTTGGGCGCCGCGTGGCGGTTGATTGGACGTGGGCGTCTTGGCTCCCCCACGACGCCTCGGCAATCGCACAATTTGACAAGTCCCTGCATGCAAAACGGGTCATGATTACCTGTGATCGCAGAGGTCGACGGTTGGCCTTCCTCGGCTCTATGTACGGAACGGCGTGTGCCCCTCTAATCCATCTCTTCCCACTACTCTTCGTCTTCCTCTTCGTCCTTGCTCCTCCCTTTGCCAATGGCACCGATCCGCCGGTTTTCTGCCGAGGAGAAGGGGAAGGCCCCCCGAGAGAGTCCTGTCCCGCTCCCTCCGAAGAAACGGCTCGTCTCTTGCCATGGGGAAGGAGGTGCTCGGCAGGAGGTGTCGAGGCCATGGTTCGAGCGGCCGCCGCCGGGATTCCCACTGCCCTTGTACGCCCGGATCGAGGGCCCTGAAGGTGCTGGCGCCGAGTAGCATCGCCAGAGGCACCGTCGCCACCGGCGGATCACGGCGGTGCGCGTCGTTCCTCCTGGGGTTCACGCCATGGGCTCTGCTCGCGAGCTTGTGCTTCACGCCGCCACGCCTCCTCGGTCTTGGCTTTGCCTCCCTCCTTCCTTCGCCTTCGAGATCCCGTCGAGGGGGCCTACCGGGCTTTGGCTGCATCATGCTGGCTGCAGTGCCCCTGCGACCAAAGCGGAGGTTGAGGTCGTCGCTCCGGGCAGGGTCTACCTGACCCGTGGCTGGGGCGAGATCGCCCGGGTCTGCAGGACGGGTGGCGCCCTCGCAATCCACCTCGAGTACGATGGCGCCTCCCTGATGCTCTTCAAGGTCTTCTACGTGGAGGGGTGCTGGCTGGAGTGCTGCCCTGAGGAAGGCGGCCGAGACCCTGCCGCAGCGATGGCTAGGCTCGTCAACCGCTTCCCCAGCAGCTCCTCAGGCAGCGGAGGCGTCGGAGGATCCAGCGACTCCGCCGAGCTCCTCGCGACCCCGGAGACGAGCGACGACAGCTACGAGCCCCCGAGCTTGCGTCGCTCCTGAAGCAGGGCGGGCTCGTCCGGCCGCCGTCGCCACTGATCTGTATGGGGTTGGTGCCGGTGGCTGGCGGCCCACTGTTGATGATTGCGTCTCTTGCGGTGGCACGCGTAGTTAGCACACCTTAGGATCCACTCCTTTTGTTCCCTGCGAGGAATCGAAGAACACACCTCGCGGGGGTTTGTAAGGTGCCTATAGTTCCGTTTGTTAATATGATCCTTATTGTGAAGTGATGAGGGGAGCTCGTCCCATCTTAACTTAGTCTCTCCTTTCGAACCTCGCGAGGACTTGACGCTCTGCGCTGATAGGTCCCGGTCCCAAGGCAGGCTTCAGCCGTCGCTGGTATGCCAGGTCGCGATGCCGTGGTCAAGGCCAGGAGGTGAGCGGCCCGGGGTCCAGTAAGAGCCCCTGAGTCGCGATGCTCAGGAGGTCCCCTTTAGCGCTCAAGCAGCCATCACTTAGTGAGAAAGGAGTGCAATGTCGCTAAAACGGAACTGCATTAGGTGCGAGGTCGGCGCTGTGATACTAGTGATTCCGGAGGGTGACTTATCTCTGGGGTCGGAAACCGTTCCCTGGCGCAGCGCCCGGCCCGTGCGTTGGACGCCGAGGAGTTGCCTGGCGAGGTCCCCTACGTGCCTCTTCCCTCTTGTCTTTGCTCCCCTTGGTGCTCTACGTCCTCAGGTCCCGGCCCTCGAGCGGGGCTCAGCCGTCGCTGGTATGCCAGGTCGCGATGCCATGGACAAGGCCAGAGGGTGAGGGCTGGAGAGCCGGTAAGAGCCCAT
This sequence comes from Triticum dicoccoides, assembly GCF_002162155.2. Taxonomy (NCBI): domain Eukaryota; kingdom Viridiplantae; phylum Streptophyta; class Magnoliopsida; order Poales; family Poaceae; genus Triticum; species Triticum dicoccoides. Next base: position 327,072,003 of record NC_041381.1, read on the forward strand.
GAGTCGCGATGCTCAGGTACCCCCCCCCCCTTTAACGTGCAAGCGGTTCGCGTGGACAAGGGCGAAGGAGACGCCGCGGAGGTCGTGCCGGACGTTGCTCCTTAAAACGATCCTGCGAGTTCATCATGAGAAAAAACGAGGGTTTGCCGTTACAACTACCAGCCAGCTGTTGGTTGCTCTAGGAGGGTGACGAGGCACTGAAGGCTTGGTGAGGTGGCGCCCTGTGGGGTTGCCGCGGCCAGAGCTCAGCCGTCCAGGTTTGTCGACGTTGCAGAGACGGACCCACGCGCGAGCGTCGTGCCATGAGGGAGCAGCTCCATCAGTTGGTGTCAATCGAGCGGGTGATTAGGTCAAGCACGTTAGCCATGAAGAAGAAAATCCATTTAGATAGGCGCAGAAAGAAACGATCACCGCTGGGTTGGGCCCAAGCGACTTTGGGGATAGCGCAGCCCGAGGGGCGCCCCCGATAAAGTAAGCTGAAAAACATGAACTAAAGGGGATACACGCCGCAGGGATGGACCCACGCGACCTGGGAATGATGCAACCCTGGGGGGCGCTCCCAGCTAAAAATGAAACTCGAAGGATGTCACCTGATGATGCTGAAGATGGAGGGGTGTTGAAGTAGCGGATGGCGTGCGCTGCGGGAGACGATCTTCATGATCCCCCAGTCCCAGGGGTCTCGGGAGGCTCCGGAGGCGCTGGCGGCTCCTCGCGAACCATCTCCATCTCCGCTAGGACTGCGGAATGGCTGACCGCCTGAGCCTCCAAGATGCTCCTCATGAGGCGCTGACGTGCCATAGCCGCGTTCGGCAGGCCGTAAGGCATGCGAACATAGCTGTGAGGTGGGCCTTCGCAGCGCCCCACACGTGAGGGCTAGAGGCGCTCCTGAGAGGCGGCTCGGTTGAGTCCTGGTATGTCGATGCAGACGCGCAACCCACCATCCTCGCCTGGATGGGGAGCTACAGCGGGCAAGCGGCGGCTGCCACTCATGACTCTTGACTCCTGCAACTCCTGAATGATCTCGCTGATGAATTCCTGAGGGTTTGGACCTCCTTGCCTTGCTTCCTCCTGAGGGAAACGTGCGTTGAAGCACGCCTCCAAGTGGTGCCCAAGCGCCTCCCTCGTAATCTTGGCAGAGTCGATAGCCCTCCAGAAGAGAGCCCCTGAGCCCTGCTCGAGGAGGGCGCCGGGCGCGCCTTCCTATGCGACAGAAGGAGGTGCCCCCTGAACGGGCGCCGACCCTGAGGGGTCGGGCCAGGCGATGTCTTCTTCTTCTTAGGAGCAGCCACGGGAGGCCTCCCGTTCCTGTGATCTGGGTCTTCAATTGATGCGGCTTGAAAGGCACGTTCCAAGGAACACACAGCGTCTCTCTCTTCACAAGGCAAAGTGATGACTCCGCCACTTCCTGGCATCTTGAGGACATTGTAGCCGTGATGGGTCACGGCCATGAACTTGGCCAGGGCTGGGTACCCGAGGATGGCGTTGTACGGCAGGCGGATGTGAGCGACGTCAAAGTCGATGAGCTCCGTGCGATAGTTGTTGCGGTTTCCGAAGGTAACAGGAAGGTGGACTTGCCCTATCGGAACCGTGGAACCATCGATGACTCCTGAGAAGGGCTTGGTCGGCTGCAGCTGATTGTATGGCACTTGGAGATTGTTGAACGTTTCGACGGATAGGATGTTGAGCCCTGCTCCGCCATCGATGAGGGTCCTGGTGACTTGCACGTTGGTGATGATTGGGGAACAAAGCATCGGGAGGACTCCTGCTGTGGCTGCGCACTTGAGCTGATCCGCTGAGCTGAACGTGATAGCGCACAATGACCACCTGAGAGGGCGTGTGGCCTCAAGCTTAGGAAGGACTGCATTCACTTCATGGGCAAACTGCTTGAAGATCGCTGAGAGGCCGGGGCTTGCGCGCCGCCCAAGATGCAAGCGATTGCGCGCGGCTCCTGGAAGCCCCAGCCCCTTCGTCCTGGTGATGGTCTCCATTCCTCCTTAGCTGCGGCGGCAGAGGAGGGAGGCCTGCATTGCCTTGTGGGCGATCCTCGCGAGGCTGATCCCTCCATCCCCCCTCACGAGGTGGGTCCCTCCAACCTCCCTCACGAGGCTGGTCCTGCCAGCGGTCCTCGCGAGGTCAGTCACGCCACCCTTGGCGAGGGCCACGGTCTTCCCATCGTCCTCTGCCTCTTCCTCCTCCTCGGCTATAGCCCCTGTCGCTGTGCTTGAGGCGTCGCCCGGCACGCACATCTCGCACGACTTTGAGTTCTTGGCATTCGTTGGTGTTGTGGGTGTGGAGGTCGTGGTACACGCAGTACCGGCTGGCCTTGGATGACTCAGGCTGATCCCTGCCTCACTTGGTGTCTGGCTCTACTGCAAGCACGGCAGCCTCCTTGCGCTTCACGTCCTTGGTCTTGGGCTTCTTCTCTTCTGGGTCAGCAGCTGGCAGCTCGAGGAGGGACAGGCGCCCTTCCTCAACCCTTGCGCACTTGGTCGCCAGATTGAACAGCTCCAGGGAGGTGCACAAGTCTTTATGGATCGTGAGCTCCTCCTTCATCTTGACGTCTCGCACGCCGTCGGAGAAGGCCGAGATGATGGCCTCCTCAGACACCTTGGGGATCTTAAGGCGAGAGCTGTTGAAGCGCTGGATGAACTTCTACAGGGTCTCCCCCGGCTGCTGCTTGATGCGGCGCAAGTCGCTCATGGCCGGGGGCCGGTCACGAGTGCCTTGGAAGTTGGCGATGAATCGGGTGCGCATCTCGTCCCAGGAAGATATTGTGCCAGGAGCCAGGTTCAGGAGCCAGGTGCGGGCGCCGTCCTTTAGCGCCATGGGAAACCAGTTCGCCATGACCTTCTCGTCTCCGTTGGTGGCTTCGATGCCCAGCTCGTAGAGCTGGAGGAACTCAGCAGGGTCAGCCGTGCCATCGTAGCGCGGGGGCAGGTCTGGCTTGAACTTGCCCGGCCAGGCCACGCTACGCAGCTTGGGGAGAAGGCACAACATCCTGCAGTGTCCGTGGGAGCCCTTTGGTGACAGAGAGGTTGATCTTGCGGGTCCCTGTGCGCCGCGGCAAGGTGCAGCGCGGGGTCTTGACGCGTCGGAGCGGGTGTGTGCTCGTGCCGAGCCGGTGCGGGGAGCACACGGGCGGCTTCTTGAGGACGAGGGATCTCCTGGCAACTCTTCTCTTGCTGCGCTAGCGTCGGACGGAGTGGGTTCTGCCCAGGGGCCATGCGCCTTGGAGCCAAGGCGCCTTCTTGAGGCGGAGGCAGCTGGGGCACCCCCGGACCTTCGTCGCCCGCGCAGGGCGGTGCGTGGTGCAACGAGAGGGACGGTGCAGGGGAGCCCCCAGCGGTGCTGACGAGCTCGGTGATGCGGGCGAGCCACTCGTCGTAGAGGTCGTCGACGGGATAGTAGTGCAGGAGTTCCCGCACCAGGAGCAGCGCGGCGTGCGCATCCGTAGGAGCGCGACGGGCGTAGGACAAGGAGCCGGCCGAAGTCAGCAATGGAGTAGCGGTGCGGCCTTCTCGCTGCATCGATGAGTGCAGGGACGACGCCTGCTGTTCGTTCCCCGCCGGGCCGGTGGCGGCGTTGACGGCAGGCGACGGGGAACGATGGGGACGCCCGCCGACAGGGGCCGTCTGGGCGACACGAGCGGCGAGAGCGGCCCAGCGCTCGTCGCAGGCGCGACGTGCATCCGACATGGATGGGATGAGCGGCGAAAACACGAGGCGACGGAAGGCAGATTCCGGCACACCCCTACCTGGCACGCCAAATGTCGGATTTCGGGTTCCGGCAGACCCTTGAGGTTCGAACACTGGGGTGTGCGCGGAAATCACACCCTCAGCCTACCCATGTTTCACCGCCTCGCAAGGACCTAAACTACTCGAAGAACAACACAAGTGACACAAGATTTATACTGGTTCAGGCCACCATTGTGGTGTAATACCCTACTCCAGTTTGTGGTGTGTGGATTGCCTCTGGGGCTGATGAGGAACAGTTACAAGGGAAGAACAGCCTTGCGAGGGTCTATTCTTGGTTGGGACGATGAACTGCTAGGGGAGTTCAGTCGCCTCTCTCTCTCTAGTTGATTTTCAGATGTCAGGACCCCGACTCGATGTCACATCGATCTAGCTGGTAACACCTCATATCACTTTGCGGCCTCACGCACGGTATCCCCACGGGTGTCGTCTTACCTTTTCCCGGGACCGTTTGCGCCTTTTGGCTCACGTATATGATAGCGTCGCTAGCATCCATATGATAAAGAGCCCGGGCTGACATGACTAGTTGTAAACCCAAAGTGGCACAGACTTACAGGGACAGGCATCCATGACCCAGCTTCGAACGTGTCGGTCATCAGCAAGTGGGTCCGGGCTGTAGCACTGGGCTAGCAGGACCCCGGTAAACCGGGCTGTAGCGGGCTAACAGGACTCCGGTACTCAAAGCGTGACATTTCCCCGAAGGGACAGACACAGGAACGAAGAAGGACACATGCCGGCCAGCCTAAGTGTTCCAGAGCAGTAGCAAGCTACCATGGCTCAGCGGTAACACTAGGAGACATTTCCCGGTAAGAGAGGCTACTAAAGATAAACAACTAGATAGTCAGATCCCACACATACCAAGCATTTCAATCATACACACAATATGCTCAATATGTGCAAATACAACAAAGCATCACAACATGACTCTATGACACAAGTACTTTATTTAAGGCTCAGTGAGCCATACATAACATACACAAAGGTACGGGTCTCACGACCCCACATACAAGTCATACAGTCATACAAACCAACAGCGGAAGTAACTTGTCTGAGTACAGACAACTAGTAAAATAAAAGAGGCTTGGAAAGCCTAGCTATACTACGTGGTCCTTCACAAGCTCAGGGTCACCACCTGGGTCTTTAGCCTACTCGTTGATGTCAACGTCTACATAGAACCCATCAGAAGGGGTTGCAGCGTCTTCTGTAAAAATGTAGATTATAGCAACATGAGTACAAAGGTACTCAGCAAGACTTACATCAGATCCTACATACATGCATAGTATCAAGGAGGGTTGGTGGAGTTATTGCAGCAAGCCAGCTTTGACTCTTGGCTAGACTATCCTACGATACTCCAACTTGAAATGGTTTTGCGCACACGAGTCCACTACTCACCACTTCAATACACTACCGAGGATCCACCTCCGTCTTCCTACGGAAGAGCCATCCTCGGCACTCACACTTATCTTGAGGCTTTTAGTAGTTTCCATTTACTTGTCTATGAACTGTATAGGCAACCAAGTAGTCCTTTACCGCGGACGCGGCTATTCGAATAGATCATGTTAACCCTGCAGGGGGTACTTCTTCATACACGCTCTCACCACTTACCGTCGTTTACACGACATGTACTCGGCAACCTTCAAGCGGAAGCCCAACGTGGGTGTCGGCCACGACCTACCTAATCACCTAAGCCTTCAGTCCAGGTTTATCGCCTATTCAGGTTCCATCCGCAGGGAGTCCGACCGAGGTTTCCCATACGGCCCCGAACGATGTGAACAGGGTTCCCGAGATACCTAACGGGTATTCGGTACACCCGGCCACGTACCTACCGCATCACAGCCCACCCCTACGGTCAGCGCTGTCCACGGCCTCCAGTAGGCTACAAACACCAGAAACTACTTGCAACTCCTGGACGGAGAACTAGGGTGAATAAGAAGCCGAGAGGGTCCATTGGTTTCGGGCCCAATGCATGGTAGTAGCTGATTCTTAAATCACACATACAGATCTCAGTGCTTAAGGTCGGCTTCAATGAAACAACCCACCATGTACTCCTACATGGCCTCTCATCGATACCTTTACCAAATCGTGTTCACCACACCACTCTCATTACCAACATAATCATTTCACTCCAGCCCATCACCCCGATGAACCAGACCTGACACGACTCTAAGCATAGCAGGCATAGCAAGGTAGGAACAACACATACATATGGCTCAATCAACTCCTACACATGCTAGTGGGTTTCATCTAGTTACTGTGGCAATGACAGGTCATGCAGAGGAAATGGGTTCAACTACCATAGCACACAGCAGTTTGAATCGCGTTGTCTTAATGCAGTAAAAGAGAGCAGGAGCGAGAACATGGGATTGTATCGATATGATCAAATGGTTGGTTGCTTGCCTGATGGTTCGATGCACGGATACGGTTCTTCGTTAGGGTAATCACGGTACTCCTCGGGGACAGATCCTGTCGCAAAGGACATCGATACACAAGCATCACCAAACAATGTGCAACAATATGATGCATGCATGAAACATGGCAATATGAGTGTGTTGGGCTAATGCAACTAAAACCAGAGGTGTTTGAACAAATTTGAATCAAGGATTCAAATTTCAAATTCAAATATGGCCTTTTAAAGTGCCTTTTCTTGTTCTGCTTAAAACATCAATTTAACTTATTTGATCATGCATGAAAATAGTACAGATGGATAGATTGGATTTTTTTGATCATTTTTCATATATAATTTGTCCAATTTGGAGTTACAGAATAAAAGTTATGAATTTTTGAAGTTTAATTAATATTCTGGAATTTCCTGATTTAAATTAAATCCAGAAATATAATTATTGCGCCAGCATGACGTCAGCATGACGTCAGTGGTCAACTGTGGCTGGCTGAGGTCAAACCTGACGTGTGGGGCCCACACGTCAGTGACAGGGGGGTTAAACAGGATTAAATTAATCCTAATTAGGGGTTAGTGGCGCTGGGGCCCACTGTCAGTGTCAGGGGGGTTGACTACGGTAATTAGTACTAACTAACCACCTGGCCGACAGGGCCCACGCGTCAGTGACCCTGGGGGGGTCAACCCCAGGTCGGACAGGTCAAACCCCACCGGCGACATGACGCCGGCGAGCCCCGAGACGGCGGCGAAAGTGCTTTTTTCCATTCCGGCAACCAAATGGACGGCGAAGGCATCTACGTGTTGCTGAGGTTGAGCCGCGACTATTGGTGGTGGTGGTTGGGCTCGGGGTGGCCGGAGTTGACGGCGGCGAGCTCGGCTGCGGCGGCCGGAGTTCGGGTGCGGTCGGAATCGACGTTGCAGGGGGCTTGGGGAGGCGTTAGTGCGCGCTGCGTGCTCCTGGTGAGGTGGGGAGCACGATAGTGCGCTCGGTTGGGTGCTACGGTGACCGTGGCCACGACGGCGACATCACCGGCGGCGTGGAGCTCTCGGCCAAGGTGGGGCTAGGGCCTAGAGGTCGAAAGAGACCAGGGAAGAAGGGGGAAATGATCCGGGGGCTCACCGTGGAGCTGCAGGGATGGTTAGCGGGCTCGGGGACGCGCTGGTGACGGTGAATTCGACGGCGACGACGGTCGGAGCCCGAAGAGGGGAACGGCGACGTGGCGGCGATGCAGGGCTTCCGGGGAGCTGTGGAGCGGTGGGGAGGAAGAGGGAGTCGAGGCGGAGCTCCTGAGCTAGTCGGGGGAGTGAGGGGTGGTCGAAGACGGCGGCTATGGCGAACGGCGGCGAGTGTGGTGTTCGGCCGTGAGAGAGAGAGAGAGAGCAGCACGGGAGAGAGAGAGGGATAAGGCCAGGGGATCGGGGCGGCACCGAGAAGAAGCGCCGCGGCGTCGCGCTGGCGAGGGAGGCAGGCAGACGGGCTGGTGGCGTGGCGCTCCGGCCGTGCGCGCGCGCCGGCCACACGCCTGGCCGACTGGCGCCAGGAGGACGACGGCGGTGGTGGGCTGGGCTGGCTTGCTGGGCCGGCCAGCTGGCTGGGCCGCACAGGTAAGTTTTTTCCCTTTTTCTCTGTTTCTGTTTTTATTTAATATATCTGCAACTTTGTTGAATTAAATAAAATACCTAGGCCACTCCAAAAATCACCAAACTATTCCTGGCCCATAGTTGGATTATTTCCAACATGAAACATTTTAGTTTGGAGATATTTGAGCATTTAAATATTTTATATTATTTTAAATGCCCAAATTCAAATATTTATGATTTAAATCAAAAACCCTGGGATGGCCTAGGAAAATGTGCACCACTTTTGGCAGAGGTTCTGAACCAAGGCAAAAATGATGGGCATTTTAGGAGGGCATTTCAGGTTCATTGAAAAATTATTTTAGTAACCCTAGTTGGTTTCAGAGGGGACTGGGGGTTCTGTCATCCCCATTTCAAGTTTCTGATGAAAGAGTAAACATGATGCAACACTCTAATGCATGACTAGCTAGGTTGTGACAACTCACCCCCACTCAAAAGAATCTCGTCCCGAGATTTGGGTTCCTCCGAGAAGAAGGCGGGATATTCAAGTCGAAGACGATCCTCCCTTTCCCAAGTTGCTTCATCCTCAGAATGGTGCGACCATTGAACCTTGAGAAACTTGATATTATGACGTCGCGTGGTACGTTCGGCTTGATCGAGGATACGAATGGGGTACTCTCGATATGTAAGATCATCTTGAAGATCAAGCGTTTCGTGGTCCACTTCGCGGATAGGATCCGAGAAGCAACACCTGAGTTGAGAAACGTGGAAGACATCGTGAACTCTGGAGAGGTGCGGAGGTAGTTCCAACTGGTAGGCAACTTCTCCTCGTTTGGCAAGAATGCGAAAAGGTCCAATGTAACGAGGAGCCAATTTGCCTTTGATACCGAAACGATGGGTTCCCTTCAGAGGGGTGACCCGAAGATAAGCTTTCTCGTCAACCTCGAAAGTCATAGCCTTATGTTTTCGGTCATATTGACTCTTTTGACGGGATTGGGCTGTTTTCAACTTTTCACGAATGATACGAACTTGTTCTTCTGCTTCCTGAATCATATCCGGGCCAAAGAATTGTCTTTCCCCGGTCTCTGACCAGTTAAGGGGTGTTCGACATCGTCGTCCATAGAGAACTTCAAAAGGGGCTTTACCTAAGCTAGATTGATAGCTGTTGTTGTAAGCGAATTCGGCAAATGGAAGGCACTTCTCCCAGTCCATTCCGAATGAGATAACAGAGGCTCGAAGCATGTCTTCTAGAATTTGGTTGACGCGTTCCACTTGACCGCTCGACTGAGGGTGGAAAGCGGTGCTAAAGGAAAGACGGGTTCCCATAGCATTTTGGAAACTTTCCCAAAATCGAGAGGTGAAAAGACTTCCTCGATCCGAGTTAATTTCCAAAGGAACACCATGGAGAGACACTATTCGGGAGATGTACAAATCTGCCAGCTGACTAGCGGTTATACTCTCACGAACAGGTAAGAAGTGGGCTACTTTGGAAAGACGATCGACCACGACGAAAATAGCATTATTCCCTCTCTTGGTCCTGGGAAACCCGGTAATGAAATCCATACCAATTTTATCCCATTTCCATTCAGGAATAGCTAGGGGTTGAAGGGTGCCAGCAGGCCGTTGATGCTCTGCTTTTACACGACGACAGACGTCGCAATTAGCAATATACTGAGCAATTTCTCTCTTCATCCTAGTCCACCAGAACCTCTGGCGTAGGTCCTGATACATCTTAGTACTACCGGGATGAATAGTGAGAGGAGATTCATGAGCTTCCTTAAGGATTAATCGCCTTAGGTTGCGCACTTTGGGAACTACTAGTCGATTCCCGAAGTATACGACTCCTTGATCATTAATGGAGAAACAATCCGCAATTCCTTTCTGAATGTTCCTCTTGATGCGGGAGATTCCCGGATCTACCTTCTGTGCTTTGATAATTTGATCCGTAAGGGTAGGTTTTGCCACCAAGGTGGAGAGGAAACCTTGAGGAACAATGTGAAGGTTAAGCTTCCGAAATTCCTCATGGAGAAGCGGTTGACTTTGTTGTAACATCAGGTTGTTACAATAAGATTTACGACTTAGCGCATCAGCCATGACGTTGGCTTTCCCTGGGGTGTAGGTTATTCCTAAGTCGAAGTCGGTGATCAATTCAACCCAACGTCTCTGCCTGAGATTCAAATCCGGTTGGGTGAAAATATACTTCAGACTTTGGTGATCAGTGAATATTTCGCAACGATTACCGAGGAGGTAATGTCGCCAGGTCTTAAGTGCATAGACTACGGCTGCAAGCTCTAGATCATGAGTAGGATAATTCTCCTCATGTGGGTGCAATTGCCGTGAAGCGTAGGCAATTACGTGTCGATCTTGCATGAGAATGCAACCTAGTCCTTGTCGCGAGGCGTCGCAGTAGATAACAAAGTCCTTGGAGAAGTCTGGCGGTACCAGCACGGGAGCAGAAGTCAGGCGTCTTTTCAGTTCCTGAAAGCTGTGCTCACATTGTGGAGTCCATTCGAACTTCTTATCTTTCTTGAGGAGTTCGGTTAGAGGTTTGGCAACCTTGGAGAAGTTCTCGACAAAGCAACGACAATAGCTCGCTAAGCCTAGAAAACTCCGAACTTGCTTGACCGATTCGGGTGGAGTCCAGTTAAGGACGGCTTGAACTCGCTCGGGGTTAACAGCAATACATTTACCCGATATTACATGACCCAGATAGGTCACTTCTGACAACCAGAATTCACATTTAGAAAATTTGGCATAAAGGCGATGCTCTCGAAGTTTCTTCAACACTAGCCTTAGATGTTCGGCATGTTCTTCCTCGTTCTTGGAGTAGATGAGTATATCATCGAGATAAACTACGACGAACTTATCCAAATACTCCATGAAGATTGAGTTCATTAACCGAGAAAAGGTGGCTGGAGCGTTGGTTAATCCGAAGGACATGACGGTGTACTCGTATTGGCCGTAACGAGTAACAAAGGCCGTTTTAGGGATGTCCCCGTTTCTGATTTTGATTTGATGGTAACCCAACCTCAAATCCATCTTGGAGAAGACTGAGGATCCAGCGAGCTGATCGTACAGGTCGTTGATCCTGGGGAGTGGATATTTGTTCTTGATGGTGACCAAATTGACAGGTCGGTAATCTACAACCATCCGGTCCGTACCATCCTTCTTCTTGACGAATAGGACGGGGCAAGCCCACGGAGATGAACTAGGGCGGATGAAACCCTTTTTCAAGGACTCATCGAGTTGTTTCTTAAGCTCGGCTAGTTCTAGAGGTGCCATCTTGTAGGGTCTTCTAGCAATCGGAACAGTTCCTGGAATGAGGTCTATTACAAACTCAACATCCCTGTCAGGTGGAACACCTGGCAATTCCTCTGGAAAGACATCCGGGAAGTCACGGACTACCGGAACGTCCTCAAGGTCTGGCAAAGGGCTGGCGTTAAGAGAATATAATTGTCGCTTGGCTATTCGGGTCAAGACATGGACTATCTTCCCCGAAGGATGGGTGAGTTGAACAGTCCTAGAGAAGCAATCAATTTTGGCTTGATGAGCTGACATCCAGTCCATACCCAAAATGATATTAATATCTGAAGATTTAAGGGCTATCAAAGACGCAAGGAAAACAAGTCTGTCGACTTGGATCTCATTTCCATAACTTACCCTAGAGGTCTGCCATCTAGACCCAGGGGTAGAGATTTCCATAGTGGATGGCATGTCACAGAATGCAACGTTATGCAAATGAGCATAATTTTCAGATATAAAGGAATGAGAGGCTCCTGTATCGAAAAGAACAGATGTCGGGTGGCAATTAACAAGAAGCATACCGAGAACGACGTTGGGATCCTCTTGAGCTTCTTCGGCAGAGATACAGTTGACATGGCCACGTGAAGCGGTGACCGGCTTGGCGTGGAATACTTTTCCTGTCGGCTTGCCACGGCCAACAGCTTTAGCAGATTGATTGGGGTTGGTCTGGGGGCATTCACGCATATAGTGACCAGATTCCCCACACTTGAAACAAGTCACGGAACTGGTACGTGGAGGAACATTATTGGTTGGACCCCCATAGGGCTTGGCTGGAGCAGAATGTTGTACAGGGCGAGGCGCCTGGAAAGATGGCCTCGGTGTGAACCTGGGTGGCAGGGCGGTGTTGGGTACCCACACGCGGCGCTTCTGAGGACCAGCACCGGATGAGGAACCCGTGTCACGTCCATGCTTGCGTGTTGCGTCATAGTCAGTCTGACCAGTTTCAGCACTGATGGCTTTGTTGACAAGTTTCGAAAAAGATGTGCACTCATGCAGACGGAGGTCGCGGCGAAGCTCAGGACTAAGGCCCTTACGGAACCTTGCTTGCTTCTTGGCGTCAGTAGAAACTTCCTCAGTTGCATATCGGGCGAGATTACCAAACTCCCTGCTATAGGCATCCACAGAAAGTCGGCCTTGGGTGAAACTGCAAAATTCTTCACGTTTACGGTCCATGAGACCCTCCGGAATGTGATGTTCACGGAAAGCCTCGCTGAATTCAGCCCAAGTTGTGACATGGCC
>NC_041381.1:327092243-327095453 GCF_002162155.2 Triticum dicoccoides
GGTTATTCCTAAGTCGAAGTCGGTGATCAATTCAACCCAACGTCTCTGCCTGAGATTCAAATCCGGTTGGGTGAAAATATACTTCAGACTTTGGTGATCAGTGAATATTTCGCAACGATTACCGAGGAGGTAATGTCGCCAGGTCTTAAGTGCATAGACTACGGCTGCAAGCTCTAGATCATGAGTAGGATAATTCTCCTCATGTGGGTGCAATTGCCGTGAAGCGTAGGCAATTACGTGTCGATCTTGCATGAGAATGCAACCTAGTCCTTGTCGCGAGGCGTCGCAGTAGATAACAAAGTCCTTGGAGAAGTCTGGCGGTACCAGCACGGGAGCAGAAGTCAGGCGTCTTTTCAGTTCCTGAAAGCTGTGCTCACATTGTGGAGTCCATTCGAACTTCTTATCTTTCTTGAGGAGTTAGGTTAGAGGTTTGGCAACCTTGGAGAAGTTCTCGACAAAGCGACGACAATAGCTCGCTAAGCCTAGAAAACTCCGAACTTGCTTGACCGATTCGGGTGGAGTCCAGTTAAGGACGGCTTGAACTCGCTCGGGGTTAACAGCAATACATTTACCCGATATTACATGACCCAGATAGGTCACTTCTGACAACCAGAATTCACATTTAGAAAATTTGGCATAAAGGCGATGCTCTCGAAGTTTCTTCAACACTAGCCTTAGATGTTCGGCATGTTCTTCCTCGTTCTTGGAGTAGATGAGTATATCATCGAGATAAACTATGACGAACTTATCCAAATACTCCATGAAGATTGAGTTCATTAACCGAGAAAAGGTGGCTGGAGCGTTGGTTAATCCGAAGGACATGACGGTGTACTCGTATTGGCCGTAACGAGTAACAAAGGCCGTTTTAGGGATGTCCCCGTTTCTGATTTTGATTTGATGGTAACCCAACCTCAAATCCATCTTGGAGAAGACTGAGGATCCAGCGAGCTGATCGTACAGGTCGTTGATCCTGGGGAGTGGATATTTGTTCTTGATGGTGACCAAATTGACAGGTCGGTAATCTACAACCATCCGGTCCGTACCATCCTTCTTCTTGACGAATAGGACGGGGCAAGCCCACGGAGATGAACTAGGGCGGATGAAACCCTTTTTCAAGGACTCATCGAGTTGTTTCTTAAGCTCGGCTAGTTCTAGAGGTGCCATCTTGTAGGGTCTTCTAGCAATCGGAATAGTTCCTGGAATGAGGTCTATTACAAACTCAACATCCCTGTCAGGTGGAACACCTGGCAATTCCTCTGGAAAGACATCCGGGAAGTCACGGACTACCGGAACGTCCTCAAGGTCTGGCAAAGGGCTGGCGTTAAGAGAATATAATTGTCGCTTGGCTATTCGGGTCAAGACATGGACTATCTTCCCCGAAGGATGGGTGAGTTGAACAGTCCTAGAGAAGCAATCAATTTTGGCTTGATGAGCTGACATCCAGTCCATACCCAAAATGATATTAATATCTGAAGATTTAAGGGCTATCAAAGACGCAAGGAAAACAAGTCTGTCGACTTGGATCTCATTTCCATAACTTACCCTAGAGGTCTGCCATCTAGACCCAGGGGTAGAGATTTCCATAGTGGATGGCATGTCACAGAATGCAACGTTATGCAAACGAGCATAATTTTCAGATATAAAGGAATGAGAGGCTCCTGTATCGAAAAGGACAGATGCCGGGTGGCAATTAACAAGAAGCGTACCGAGAACGACGTTGGGATCCTCTTGAGCTTCTTCGGCAGAGACACAGTTGACATGGCCACGTGAAGCGGTGACCGGCTTGGCGTGGAATACTTTTCCTGTCGGCTTGCCACGGCCAACAGCTTTAGCAGATTGATTGGGGTTGGTCTGGGGGCATTCACGCATATAGTGACCAGATTCCCCACACTTGAAACAAGTCACGGAACTGGTATGTGGAGGAACATTATTGGTTGGACCCCCATAGGGCTTGGCTGGAGCAGACTGTTGTATAGGGCGAGGCGCCTGGAAAGATGGCCTCGGTGTGAACCTGGGTGGCAGGGCGGTGTTGGGCACCCACACGCGGCGCTTCTGAGGACCAGCACCGGATGAGGAACCCGTGTCACGTCCATGCTTGCGTGTTGCGTCATAGTCAGTCTGACCAGTTTCAGCACTGATGGCTTTGTTGACAAGTTTCGAAAAAGATGTGCACTCATGCAGACGGAGGTCGCGGCGAAGCTCAGGACTAAGGCCCTTACGGAACCTTGCTTGCTTCTTGGCGTCAGTAGAAACTTCCTCAGTTGCATATCGGGCGAGATTACCAAACTCCCTGCTATAGGCATCCACAGAAAGTCGGCCTTGGGTGAAACTGCAAAATTCTTCACGTTTACGGTCCATGAGACCCTCCGGAATGTGATGTTCACGGAAAGCCTCGCTGAATTCAGCCCAAGTTGTGACATGGCCCGCTGGGCGCATAGCTCCATAATTCTCCCACCATAGACTGGCGGGGCCTTCAAGATGATATGCAGCAAAGGTGACCGTGTCAGCCTCCGCTACCAGCGCGGAACGCAGTTTGTGAGAGATACTGCGAAGCCAGTCATCAGCGTCGAGAGGCTCGACGGAGTGGTGGAACGTGGGTGGATGCAATTTGATAAAATCACTGAGTGACACCACGTTAGCCCTCTGATGGTGTGCTGTATTTTGTTCAATACGCTCCAACAAACGGTTGGTCTCCCGCTTGTTTCTCTCAGCTTCCATCATAACCTCGGCTAGTGAAGGAGGATGAGGCAGATTTGCATCCCTGGCTTCACTGCCTTCGGCCTGCTCTTGGGAAGCAGGGTTAGTGCGCGTGTTGACCATCCTAGGTAAACAAGACAATGATTTAGTCAGGATGGTAAAATTCCGACATAGGATTCAGAATGTAAGGAATAACTCGAAATGCAACATGATCATCCGTATGACATGGTAGATACAGAAACTGCTTCTTTTATTCCATCGTCATACACACCATACAGGGTTTAGTACAAGACCAAACAAGTACTATTACGGTGAAAAGAGGATTACATCTCATCAGAGGCATTCCAAGCTCCTATACATTATTTTTCTACATCTCCGGAAAGAGTACAAACTAGGTCATATCCCACGAGTCACGCGGGACGATAGAGGACACAGCTAGTGCGAACTAGTGATACTACCACTAACTCAGACCGATCCGTAGTAGTCCTCGTAGAAGTCACCTCCATAGCCTGG
>NC_041381.1:327095463-327096931 GCF_002162155.2 Triticum dicoccoides
AGTTCAACATGATCATCCGGAAACAGTCGGTCTCGCGGAGCTTGTGGACCATAGGGGCTAGGATGAGGCCTTGGACCAACAAACGGTGGCCTGCGGGGACCGCGAGGTGGGGTGATGCCTCCTACATCACGCCAAACCATCACGTCTGGCAGAGCAGATCTCACAGGATAGAGATCGCGCATATCTGAATATCCAGCTTGCACCGCCGGTGCGAACCGAGTCAAAGTGGCCCAGTGGTCAGCACGGGTGTTGAAGAGCTCTAGCCTTAAGGCCCGATTTTCACGGTCCTTATCCTCGAGCATCTCAGCAGTGGTGCGAGTCCGTGAATCCTCCTGAGTGGAGTCAGCATAGATAGCCTGGAGATACCCTTGTGCTCCCGGAAGTGATCCTGGCATATACCGGAAGTCAGAGTCCCGAAATAGACCAGATCTGACTCGCATAATGGTCATCATAGAGTAGGCGGCGTCCTGCACAGCCATCTCAATAATAACCCCGAGTCCATAGGAGCAGTGAAGAGGCTCGGTGGATCCAGGATAAGATGGAAATATCCTGACAGTGCAGAGATACTGGCTTTGATTGAAGTCCCGGAATTGCTCTTCGACCGTGTACTCGGGATACCAGCGATATCCAGCCTCAGTCATTACCCTGACCAACTTAGCAGTATGGCCGGGTACATCTAGGCATCGAGTCAGGCGAACCACTTGATTGAGGTCGCGAGTGGCCATCTGAAAGCACAATCATAATGCAAAGGCATTAGAATTTCTAGCAAAATTTCAGCAGCATAACAGCTGTAAATGCTCAAAAAGGATTTGAGACATTTGACAAAGGATTTCGTACACACTCAACATCACCATATCAAAGTTCTGAAACCATTCTGGCAACATAATGTGGTAGTAGAACTGAACTAGGCTGGTAACCATCAAACTTATAAGGTACTACTGATTAGTAACTCGTGATCCTGATAGAGAGAACAGATCCTAATTCCTTAACCCCCGGTGGAAGAATGGACTGACTCAGATCAGAAAGTCATAAGGTATAAGGAGTAAAAAGAGCCTTACATTCCAACCCACAAACAATTCCCCTACATATAACTAAAGAATTTCTAGACTCAACATCGACCAGTTTGGCTTGGAGAACCTACAGGCAGTCCGGCTCTGATGCCAACGCTGTCAGGACCCCGACTCGATGTCACATCGATCTAGCTGGTAACACCTCATATCACTTTGCGGCCTCACGCACGGTATCCCCACGGGTGTCGTCTTACCTTTTCCCGGGACCGTTTGCGCCTTTTGGCTCACGTATATGATAGCGTCGCTAGCATCCATATGATAAAGAGCCCGGGCTGACATGACTAGTTGTAAACCCAAAGTGGCACAGACTTACAGGGACAGGCATCCATGACCCAGCTTCGAACGTGTCGGTCATCAGCAAGTGGGTCCAGGCTGTAGCACTGGGCTAGCAGGACTCC
>NC_041381.1:327097485-327212380 GCF_002162155.2 Triticum dicoccoides
TCATACAAACCAACAGCGGAAGTAACTTGTCTGAGTACAGACAACTAGTAAAATAAAAGAGGCTTGGAAAGCCTAGCTATACTACGTGGTCCTTCACAAGCTCAGGGTCACCACCTGGGTCTTTAGCCTACTCGTTGATGTCAACGTCTACATAGAACCCATCAGAAGGGGTTGCAGCGTCTTCTGTAAAAATGTAGATTATAGCAACATGAGTACAAAGGTACTCAGCAAGACTTACATCAGATCCTACATACATGCATAGTATCAAGGAGGGTTGGTGGAGTTATTGCAGCAAGCCAGCTTTGACTCTTGGCTAGACTATCCTACGATACTCCAACTTGAAATGGTTTTGCGCACACGAGTCCACTACTCACCACTTCAATACACTACCGAGGATCCACCTCCGTCTTCCTACGGAAGAGCCATCCTCGGCACTCACACTTATCTTGAGGCTTTTAGTAGTTTCCATTTACTTGTCTATGAACTGTATAGGCAACCAAGTAGTCCTTTACCGCGGACGCGGCTATTCGAATAGATCATGTTAACCCTGCAGGGGGTACTTCTTCATACACGCTCTCACCACTTACCGTTGTTTACACGACATGTACTCGGCAACCTTCAAGCGGAAGCCCAACGTGGGTGTCGGCCACGACCTACCTAATCACCTAAGCCTTCAGTCTAGGTTTATCGCCTATTCAGGTTCCATCCGCAGGGAGTCCGACCGAGGTTTCCCATACGGCCCCGAACGATGTGAACAGGTTTCCCGAGATACCTAACGGGTATTCGGTACACCCGGCCACGTACCTACCGCATCACAGCCCACCCCTACGGTCAGCGCTGTCCACGGCCTCCAGTAGGCTACAAACACCAGAAACTACTTGCAACTCCTGGACGGAGAACTAGGGTGAATAAGAAGCCGAGAGGGTCCATTGGTTTCGGGCCCAATGCATGGTAGTAGCTGATTCTTAAATCACACATACAGATCTCAGTGCTTAAGGTCGGCTTCAATGAAACAACCCACCATGTACTCCTACATGGCCTCTCATCGATACCTTTACCAAATCGTGTTCACCACACCACTCTCATTACCAACATAATCATTTCACTCCAGCCCATCACCCCGATGAACCAGACCTGACACGACTCTAAGCATAGCAGGCATAGCAAGGTAGGAACAACACATACATATGGCTCAATCAACTCCTACACATGCTAGTGGGTTTCATCTAGTTACTGTGGCAATGACAGGTCATGCAGAGGAAATGGGTTCAACTACCGTAGCACACAGTAGTTTGAATCGCGTTGTCTTAATGCAGTAAAAGAGAGCAGGAGCGAGAACATGGGATTGTATCGATATGATCAAATGGTTGGTTGCTTGCCTGATGGTTCGATGCACGGATACGGTTCTTCGTTAGGGTAATCACGGTACTCCTCGGGGACAGATCCTGTCGCAAAGGACATCGATACACAAGCATCACCAAACAATGTGCAACAATATGATGCATGCATGAAACATGGCAATATGAGTGTGTTGGGCTAATGCAACTAAAACCAGAAGTGTTTGAACAAATTTGAATCAAGGATTCAAATTTCAAATTCAAAAATGGCCTTTTAAAGTGCCTTTTCTTGTTCTGCTTAAAACATCAATTTAACTTGTTTGATCATGCATGAAAATAGTACAGATGGATAGATTGGATTTTTCTGATCATTTTTCATATATAATTTGTCCAATTTGGAGTTACAGAATAAAAGTTATGAATTTTTGAAGTTTAATTAATATTCTGGAATTTCCTGATTTAAATTAAATCCAGAAATATAATTATTGCGCCAGCATGACGTCAGCATGACGTCAGTGGTCAACTGTGGCTGGCTGAGGTCAAACCTGACGTGTGGGGCCCACACGTCAGTGACAGGGGGGTTAAACAGGATTAAATTAATCCTAATTAGGGGTTAGTGGCGCTGGGGCCCACTGTCAGTGTCAGGGGGGTTGACTACGGTAATTAGTACTAACTAACCACCTGGCCGACAGGGCCCACGCGTCAGTGACCCTGGGGGGGTCAACCCCAGGTCGGACAGGTCAAACCCCACCGGCGACATGACGCCGGCGAGGCCCGAGACAGCGGCGAAAGTGCTTTTTGCCATTCCGGCAACCAAATGGACGGCGGAAGGCATCTACGTGTTGCTGAGGTTGAGCCGCGACTATTGGTGGTGGTGGTTGGGCTCGGGGTGGCCGGAGTTGACGGCGGCGAGCTCGGCTGCGGCGGCCGGAGTTCGGGTGCGGTCGGAATCGACGTTGCAGGGGGCTTGGGGAGGCGTTAGTGCGCGCTGCGTGCTCCTGGTGAGGTGGGGAGCACGATAGTGCGCTCGGTTGGGTGCTACGGTGACCGTGGCCACGACGGCGACATCGCCGGCGGCGTGGAGCTCTCGGCCAAGGTGGGGCTAGGGCCTAGAGGTCGAAAGAGACCAGGGAAGAAGGGGGAAACGATCCGGGGGCTCACCGCGGAGCTGCAGGGATGGTTAGCGGGCTCGGGGACGCGCTGGTGACGGTGAATTCGACGGCGACGACGGTCAGAGCCCGAAGAGGGGAACGGCGACGTGGCGGCGATGCAGGGCTTCCGGGGAGCTGTGGAGCGGTGGGGAGGAAGAGGGAGTCGAGGCGGAGCTCCTGAGCTAGTCGGGGGAGCGAGGGGTGGTCGGAGACGGCGGCTATGGCGAACGGCGGCGAGTGTGGTGTTCGGCCGTGAGAGAGAGAGAGAGAGAGCAGCACGGGAGAGAGAGAGGGATAAGGCCAGGGGATCGGGGCGGCACCGAGAAGAAGCGCCGTGGCGTCGCGCTGGCGAGGGAGGCAGGCAGACGGGCTGGTGGCGTGGCGCTCCGGCCGTGCGCGCGCGCCGGCCACACGCCTGGCCGACTGGCGCCAGGAGGACGACGGCGGTGGTGGGCTGGGCTGGCTTGCTGGGCCGGCCAGCTGGCTGGGCCGCACAGGTAAGTTTTTTCCCTTTTTCTCTGTTTCTGTTTTTATTTAATATATCTGCAACTTTGTTGAATTAAATAAAATACCTAGGCCACTCCAAAAATCACCAAACTATTCCTGGCCCATAGTTGGATTATTTCCAACATGAAACATTTTAGTTTGGAGATATTTGAGCATTTAAATATTTTATATTATTTTAAATGCCCAAATTCAAATATTTATGATTTAAATCAAAAACCCTGGGATGGCCTAGGAAAATGTGCACCACTTTTGGCAGAGGTTCTGAACCAAGGCAAAAATGATGGGCATTTTAGAAGGGCATTTCAGGTTCATTGAAAAATTATTTTAGTAACCCTAGTTGGTTTCAGAGGGGACTGGGGGTTCTGTCATCCCCATTTCAAGTTTCTGATGAAAGAGTAAACATGATGCAACACTCTAATGCATGACTAGCTAGGTTGTGACATCAGATGCCTCTACCTTGTGAGTGGCTAGTCCTATTTATAGGCGAAGGCCCCGGGCCTCTTCCCAAATATTGAGCGGGAAGGGCGCCAACAATTGGCCAATTTGAAGGGGAACATCTAGTACACTTATCCTGACTAAAGTTGGTCCTCGCCTGCTAAAAGCCCCTGACGATGACGTTGGCTTGGGCTCCACGATGACCTCCGTTCTGCCGTCCTGCTGGTCTTGGTCTTGTTGCACCGAAATGGTTGCCTTTGCTTGATACTCTTGCCTGCGCTTGCCCCCCTTGCACCAAAGGGGAAACAAGGACTCTGCGGAGGCCGGCGCCCGCCTGGCCTTGGTCGTCATGGCTTGCATCACAGGCACCTCGTGAGGTACCCTGCCTTGATCTCTCCGCCTCCTCGTGAGCCAGCCTGAAGAGGCCGTGCCTAAGGAAGCCTCCTGTCGTCCGCCCCGCGAGGCTTGGCCCCTCGTGAGGGTCTTGGGCATATGCTGATGAAGATGGGCCGTACTGGGCCACCCCTCGAGCCACGCCGCAGGCCGCAGGCAGGCAAGTCTGGGTACCCCCGTTCCCAGAATGCCGACAACTATTTATTAAACTCTAAAAAATATTTAAGTGTAGCATCAAGCATGAGAGTGCAACTATTTCTTTGAAATATAACCACCACCCTCCTCCAAAAGATGTAAATGAAGCACTAGAGCAATTGCCTAGCTCAAAAGATATAAGTGAAGCACATAGAGTATTCTAACAAATCACAAATAAATGTGTGGCCCTCTCAAAAGGTTTGTCCCGAAAGCAATGATTGTGGTGAACTAAAAAAGCAAATAAAGCAAAAACTAATATGGCACAAGACGCTCCAGGCAAAACTCATATCATGTGACAAATCAAAGTATAGCTCCAAGTGATATGCCGATGGATTGTAGACGAAAGAGGGGATGACATCCAGGGCATCCCCAAGCTTAGACGCTTGGGTCTTACTTGAATATTAACTTGGGGTGCCTTGGTCATCCCCAAGTTTAGGATCTTGTCGCTCCTTATTCCTTCATCCTTTGTGATCTCACCCAAAACTTGAAAACTTCATCACACAAAACTCAACGAAAACCTCGTGAGATTCGTTAGTATAATACACAAAACATAAAATTTAGGTACTGTTATGAACCCATTCATATTTTATTCTTGCATAATACCTATCGTATTCTAACTTCTCCATGAGTCATACACCCCGATATAATACATAGCATCATTAAAACAAGCAAACTATGCAATAGAAAACTTAATCTATCTAAAACAGAACAGTCTATAATGATCTGAACAAAACTACACTTCTCTAACTCCAAAAATACTGAAAAATTAGGACAACGAGGGTAATTTTTATATCAATAATGTGTAAAAATGTCAAAATTTTGTCACCTTCTGGTGAATTATAGTAATTCCAGCACTGGACGTAAAAGTTTATGTTTTTTCACATAATCAAGTCAACTGTCAACCAAATCATTCCAAAGGCTTTACTTGGCACAAACACTAATTCAAAACATAAAAACACATTCATAAGAGTAGCAATAATTATGTCATACACCAAAACAGAAAATAGAAGTAAAATTTTTAAGATAACTATTGGGTTGCCTCCCAACAAGCGCTATTGTTTTACACCCCTAACTAGGCATAAGGCATTGTTTCAAGTATTGTCATTCTTCACATTTAACTCCTCAACTATACATCCACGCTTCCTAGGAGGCTTAGCATACATGTTTTTAGTAATCACACTCCTAGGGAAAAAGTTGAGAAATTTATTTTCATAAATAGGTTCCTTTATCAAATCAACAAAATTGGGGTGCACACTAATCATTTTAAGATCCTCGCTTCTGTTACTAGACGTGGCACCTTTAATCTTATGAACATATATAAACTTGGGATTCTTATTAAGAGGATTTCTTTTAATAGATTTAACGGACGAAAAAGCGGATCCCAAATTGGTAATGACTTTTCCCACTTTATCAATTCTAGAAGGACTTTGCTCTATTCTCTCATTGATTATTGGTTCCTTCTCTTTTAGCATCTTTAACGTAGTTCCTACCCTTGAGCCAATTTGAGTAATACGATTTTAGACCTTTTTTGTCTAGATTTTCAATATGTTCATAGTAGGCATTTTATTTTCAATAGCTTATAGCCTTTGCATCACATGTTCCAAAGTTAATGTCATTTCATTAGTAGTGATAACTGGTGATCCTACTAATTTTCCCATGGGATTAAAAGCATCAGTAGTGTGACTACTCAAGAAATTCCCTCTGATAATAGTGTCTAGCTCTACGATCGGAAGTATGTCTAGAGGGGGTGATTAGACTACTTGACCAAATAAAAATCTAGCCTTTTCCCAATTTTAAGTCTTGGCATATTTTGGCAACTTAGCATAATTCAAGCAATCAACCTACGCATGCAATTCTAAGAGTGTGGCAGCAGAAAGTAAAACATTACATATGGAGGTAAAGGGAAGGGTTTGGAGAGGGCAATCGCAATGTAGACACGGAGATTTTTGGCGTGGTTCCGATAGGTGGTGTTATCGTACATCGACGTTGATGGAGACTTTAACCCACAAAGGGTAACGGTTGCGCGAGTCCACAGAGGGCTCCACCCACGAAGGGTCCACGAAGAAGCAACCTTGTCTATATCACCATGGCCATCACACACTAAGGACTTGCCTCACTCGGGTAGATCTTCATGAAGTAGGTGATCTCCTTGCCCTTACAAACTCATTGGTTCAACTCCACAATCTTGACCGAGGCTCCCATGTGACACCTAACCAATCTAGGAGACACCACTCTCTAAAAGGTAATAGATGGTGTGTTGATGATGAACTCCTTGCTCCTGTGCTTCAAATGATAGTCTCCCCAACACTCAACTCTCTCTCGCAGATTTGGAAATGGTGGAAAGATGATTTGAGTGGAAAGCAACTTGGGGAAGGCTAGAGATCAAGATTCTTGTGGTTGAATTGGAATGTCTTGGTCTTAACACATGAGTAGGTGGTTCTCTCTCAGAAAATGAGTAGTGGAAGTGTAGGCACGTTCTGATGGCTCTCTCACAAATGGAGAAGGGGGTGGATGGGTATATATAGCCTCCACACAAAATCTAACCGTTGCACACATTTTACCAAACTCGATCACACCAAATAGAGAAACTTGATGGGACCCATCTAGTTTAAAATGTGAACGTTAGGATTTTCGGTGGGAGCGACGCGATAGGGTTAGGGAAAAACCTCATCTCGGTGAGACCGATCGCATGAACTCGGTGAGACCGATTTCAACAATTAATCAAACATAGAGTTGGTCAAGCAAACTCGATGGGACCGACCGCTCATTCCGGTGAGACTGAAATGTTACGAAAAGGAAACACAGAGTTTGCATTGCGAACTCGGTGGGACCGATCGCTCATTTCGGTAAGACCGAAATGTTACGAAGAGGAAACAAAGAGTTTGCATTGCGAACTCGATGGGACCGATCGCTCATCTCGGTAAGACCAAAATGTTACGAAGGGAAACAGAGAGTTTGCCATCCCATCTCGGTGAGACTGAACTGATTAGGGTTTCTGGCTATGGCTATGTCAAGAGAACTCGGTGGCGCCGGATGAATCAAATTGGTGGGGCCGAGTTTGACTTTAGGTTTAAGGCATATGTGGAAATGAGAAAGGGGTTGAGGGCTTCGGAGCATATCACTAAGCATTTTGAGCAAGTAGACCATTAAGGAACACCTCATCCCCTTTTAATAGTATTGGCTTTTCCTATGGACTCAATGTGATCTTGGATCACTAAAATAGAAATGAAGAGTTTTGAGCTTTTGCCAATCTTTATCCTTAGCATTTTGAGGGGTCCACATCTCTAGTCCATGCTGATACGTCTCCAACGTATCTATAATTTTTTATTGTTTATATTGTCATTCTTGGATGTTTTACAATCATTTTATAGTCATTTTATATCATTTTTTAGTACTAACCTATTGACATAGTGCCCAGTGATGTTGCTATTTTCTGCATTTACAACGCGGGAAATCAATATCAAACGGAGTCCAAATGCAATGAAACTCCTAGAGGATTTTTTTGGGCCAGAAGAAAGCCAATGGGCCAAGGAAGCACCTGAGGGGCTGCTCGAGGGGAGCAACACCCACCAGGGCGCGCCAAAAGGCCCAAGCGCGCCCTGGTGGGTGCTGCCCACCTCGGGTGCCCCATGAACTGCCTCTTTGCTATATAAACACCACAATATTCCAGAAACCCTAGGGGAGTCGACGAAAATCAATTCCAGACGCCGCAGTGTCCAGAACCACCAGATCCAATCTAGACACCGTCATGGAGGGGTTCACCACTTCCATTGGTGCCTCTCCTATGATGTGCGACTAGTTCTTTGTAGACCTACAGGTTCATAGTTAGTAGCTAGATGACTTCCTCTCTCTCTCTCTCTCTTGATTATCAATACAATGGTCTCTTGGAGATCCATATGATGTAAGTCTTTTTTGCGGTGTGTTTGTTGGGATCCGATGAACTTTGAGTTTATGATCAGATATATGTTTTTATCCAAGAAAGTTATTTGAGTCTTCTTGACCTCTTATTGCATGATTGCTTATAGCCTCATATTTCTTCTCCGATATTTGGGTTTTGTTTGGCCAACTTGATCTATTTATCTTGCAATGGGAAGAGGTGCTTTGTAGTGGTTTCGATCTTACAGTGCTTGATCCCAGTGACAGAAGGGGAACCGACACGTATGTATCGTTGCTACTAAGGATAACTAGATGGGATCTATATCTCCGCAATAGATAAACGGATCCCGTCTACATCATGTTATCGTTCTTATTGCATTACTCCGTTTTCTCATGAACTTAATACACAAGATGCATGCTGGATAGCGGTCGATGTGTGGAGTAATAGTAGTAGATGCAGGCAGGAGTCAGTCTACTAATCTTGGACATGATGCCTATATAATGATCAGTACCTGGATATCATCATGATTATTTGAAGTTCTATCAATTACCCAACAGTAATTGTTTTCCCACTGTTTGCTATTTTTCTCGAAAGAAGCCACTAATGAAACCTACGCCCTCGGGGTCTCTTTTCATCATATTTGCCTTTGGATCTATTTTCTCTTGCATTTATTTTCATATCTATTAAACCAAAAATACAAAAATACCTTGCTGCAATTTATTTGTTCCGTGATCTATTTATCATATCTACCACTTTTACCTCACGTTATTTGCCTATCTTGAAGCGCCGTACCCGGAAGGGATTGACAACCCCTTTAACACGTCGGGTTGCGAGTATTTGTTATTTGTGTGCACGTGTTGTTTACGTGGTGTGAGGAGGTTCTCCTACTAGTTCGATAACCTTGGTCTCATCACTAAGGGAAATACCTGCCGTCGCTGTATTGCATCATCCCTTCCTCTTTGGGGAAATATCGACGTAGTTCTAGCAGACATCACATGCCATGACAACCATTGAACTTTCTGAAACATTTAACTTGAATGACTGTTAGTTCAATGAGCTATATGTTGTTTTGAATTACCAAAACCACCCGGGGATTAGTTGCACTTTCAATCTCCCCCTTTTTGGAAATTTATTACAACATATAGATCAAAGCTTCGACAAATGATAATATAAATGAAGTACATCGTCGCTTTGAGAAGTATGTGATAAGCAAGAGCTCCCCCTAAATTTGTGCCTTATTTAAAAAATTGCTTTTGAATGCAAATGCACAATCGATTAGGATCATGGGTTACTCTTCCATATCACATACATCTTGGTGGAGCACTCAAAATGATAGAAATAAAAGACATGCACTCATCACCAAGGCAAACATGAATGATCATACATAAGTGATAAGATATCATCGTTCAAGCACACATTAAAGCATAATATGATCAAACACATGATCATATAGGTATCTCACACACGACCACAAATAATGTAGCAAACAAACAAGCAAATAACAAGTAGCAAGAGAGGCAAATTAAAGCAAAACACACTCTCTCTCGAAGCCTATGATCTATGCAGTTTCTCCCCCTTTGGCAACAAGTTACAAAAAAGCATGAAAATGCATAGTGCTATGCCGCACTCTAAGCATGATCTATGGGAGCTACAGTGTGCGAAGATGGTGTGGAGAGGACAACATCTGCAAAATATTTCGCTGATGTCTGAGGAACTGGAGGAGTTGCAACTAGAGGGGCAACTGGGGCAGTGGCTGCAGGTGCTGACGTGGTAGCTCTCGCACTGGCTGGCACAGCTATACACCTGTGTGCCCTAGGCACTCTCTGAAATGCATCTGTGGTAGCTCTCCCTCTCCTTTCCTCTGCTTCTTCTTGAAGTTGCTCAACTATTGTCTGAATTTCTGTGACTTTCAAGTCTAGATCATAAAATTTTGTTTCAATGATCCTATCAAGACTTTCTTGGTTTTGAGTCAGGGTGGCTAGTCCTTTCTCAATTCTCACAGTGGCCTCAAGCAGATAGCTGAGCTGATCCTGCTTGGTCTTGAGATTTACAGTTGAGGCATCTGGACCTTGGAAGTCTTTACAGTTTCTGCTTTCTCTCTCTTCTCCTGAGCCTCTACAGATGCAGGATGTGATGCATCCATGACAACAACATTGTCCTCAAATTCTGGCTTCAGGGGAAGGTGCTCTCTCTCTAGAACACTCTCTGAAATGCATATGTGGTAGCTCTCCCTCTCCTGTCCTCTGCTTCTTCTGGAAGTTGCTCAACTGCAGTCTGAATTTCTGTGACCTTCAAGTCTAGATCATAAAATTTTGTTTCAATGATCCTCTCAAGACTTTCTTGGTTTTGAGTCAGGGTGGCTAGTCCTTTCTCAATTCTCATTGTGGCCTCAAGCAGATAGCTGAGCTGATCCTGCTTGGTCTTGAGATTTACAGTTGAGGCATCTAGAACCTTGGAAGTCTTTGCAGTTTATGCTTTCTTTCTCTTCTCCTGGGCCTCTACAGATGTAGGATGTGATGCATCCATGATAACAACATTGTCCTCAAATTCTGGCCTCAGGGGAAGGTGCTCTCTGTCTAGAAGATATTCGCATGTACCCATCTTGGAGTTGATGAGCATCTGAATGTGTGGGGCATATCCACATGACCTCTTTTAATCTGCGGCAGTCCTCTTAATTGTTTCAACAATCAAGGTCATCACCTTGAACTTCTCTGGCACATCAAACATAAGCAGCAAGTTGATTGAATGCCCTCTTATCATCCTGTCATCTCATGATTTTGGCAAAAAAGTATACCTCAATATAGTGTTGATGGTAGGCAGCCCTGACAACAGATAGTAGATGGAGCCAAACTTGTGAGTCTCCAAGGAAACATCAGGAATTTCCTTGTACATGTGTGCCATGGAGTTATGACCTTTCCTGGGCTTAGCATAAGCATCTGTGTCATTTTTAGATTCTTCAGGGGCATTGATCAGCTTGGCCCACTCAATAATGGAGAATTGGTACCTAGTACCTTTAGTCATCCAGACTATCTTGCCATCTGGGTAAAAATGTGCAGTTGAATAAAATTTCATGACCATCTCTATTGGTGTCAAAACCGGTAGATCTCGGGTAGGGGGTCCCGAACTGTGCGTCTAAGGATCAAAGGTAACATGAGGCAGGGGACATGATGTTTACCCAGGTTCAGGCCCTCTTAATGAAGGTAATACCCTACTTCCTGCTTGATTGACTTTGATGAGTATAGGGATTACAAGAGTTGATCTACCTCAAGATTGTGATGGCTAAACCCTAGATGTCTAGCAAGTATGATTGTGATTGCCTCTACGAACTAAACCTCTGGTTTATATAGACACCGGAGGGAACTAGGGTCGTACAAAGTCGGTTTATAGATGAAGGAAACTACACATTTGTACGCCAAGCTTGTCATCCACGCAAAGGAGAGTCCCATCCGGACACAGGGGAAGGCCTTTTGTCTTGTACCTTCATGGCCCATCAGCCCGGCCCATATCACATAGGCCGACTCCTTGAGGACCCCATAATCCAGGACTCCCTCAGTAGCCCCCGAACTTGCCTTCAATGACAATGTTATATCCGGCTTCAGGTCTTCGGCTTTGCAAGGCGGGTTCTCCATTGTACTTCGTATAGCTCGGCTTTTACATTAAATACCATACCCTTCAAATTATGTGCCGCCGTCGCCTCGGCCTCCATGTGTCGAGCGAATGCGAAGGGCCTAAGCATTTTTGCAAGTAACCCCTTGTCCATATGGGAAAGGTGTCTATTTAAAGAGATTGAATCTTAGATATCATTCCTCACCAGGCAAAACTCCTTAGAGCTTGCCATAGGAATTCATCCAAACATATGGCTGGCGCTCCTAGTTCTTCCTCGCGCCCCCTCGGTCCTCAAAAAGGCAATTGGGAGAGCTGTTCCATATCCCACGCCCAGTTGACCAAGCTTCAGACGCAGGGATATCTCCCTCCCTCGGATCTAGTCGCCGTTCGGGCGGGATTAACTCCATCAACGGCGAAACCCTGACGGAGAACTTCCCCAATCCTACTAAAGCGGAACAGGTGTGCTTCATTTCTTTCCTACTGAGAGGCGTGGGATTTCCGATTCATCCTTTCCTCAGAGGTCTTCTGGAGTATTATGGCCTCCAACTGCACAATCTCACGTCGGGCTCCATCCTGCACATTGCAGGCTTCGTTGTTCTTTGCGAGCTATTCCTAGGCTGCGAGGCCCATTTCAAGTTATGGAGGAAATATTTCTGCCTCCTCCCCTGCTCCCAAGAGGGATCCATATTTGAGGTGGGTGGCGCCGAAGTATGGCGCATAGCCGGAACAGGATACCTGTCCTGCACTCCGAAGAAGGCATCCAAAGAGTGGCCCTCAGAGTGGTTCTACATCGAAGACGTTGTTCTCCCGGACCCAATCCGGCAAGGTCTTCCCGAATTTTCCACTGCTCCTTTAAAGAAACGCGCCAGCTGGCGTCCCCGAAGCTATGAATAAGAAGACAGTGCAGAGACCAAGAGGCTAGCGAGCAAGATCATAATACTCACCCACTCTGTACTGTCCATAGTTGAGGTAATGGCGATTTCAATAACGCGGTACGTCCAGCCACTTCAATTTAGAAGGCTTCCCATGTGGCATTACAATGGGGAGGACGACACATCGCACTGTGGGCGCAAGGGTCCGGACAATTTTGCCGCTTTGGGCGCCATGTTGGCTGATCTTTACAAAGGGGAGAAGGAAGACTTTACTCGCCTTAAATGTCAAGAAGGTTTCTCCATGTATAACCCCATCGATTGGGTAAGTTTTCAATCATAGGCCTCACTCAGTCTTTTTCTCTAATTAAGCTTAGTCGAATTTTAATACGGCTACCCTTAACATGAATGGAGAAAGGTCGTCGCAGGGATCTACAGCCCCGCTCCACAGCCTTAGAACCATAATCGAAACCTAGATCCCGGATTTGAAGAGGATCCAGATATATTTATAGAATTTAAGGAAGGAGTCTTTCCTCAGACAAGCTACGACGGCACGGAAGTGGCCATTATAGCCGCTTACCCTGGCCTTCTCCCCTCCTCCCATGTAAGTACCCAGGAGACACCCTCTCAAAGAGAGTTTTCCCCTTGCGACTCACCTACCGCACTGTGTCATGCTCCCAAGGGGCGAGGCTTATCCCATCGTACTGTGGCAAAGGCGTCTTCTAGGAAGATGACACTCGCACAGGGCGCATCTTTGAAAAGAAAGGCAAACGACGATACTACTAGGCCCTCTTCTTTGTCAAAGAGGTATAATCTTTAACACGCACTTAGTGGATAGATCGCACGGTGACGTTTCCTACTGTGCCATATCGCAGGAGGAGCGTACGCCGTACTGTATGCGGAGACCTTGCCAGCCATGCGCAGACTAACCCGGCCCCGAACCCTGCCACAAGGACTGGAGGGGATGCGGGAGCAATGCCGGATTGTCATGTCCCAGAGGATTTGGATAATGTATCCGTCATGAACTCCGAAGTGGAGAGTGCGATGAATCATCGGTGGTGGAGAGTGGCTATGCGTGACCCGAATTTCACCGAAGAGGCATTCAATGCTTTCAGCTCAACGGATGCTTACATCCGAGCTGCCCGAGATGGACTTGCTGGAGCCACTCGCCAGCTTTCAAAGGATATGCGGGTAAGTACATTTTGTGCAGATTCAATAAGCATATACCAGTAGCCCCTGAGTCTTGAAGCAGTTGGCCCAACTGATTTAAGGGCCATTAAATTCTTAGGTACTCATGGAGAGAAATAACACATTATCCAAGGACCTAGAAGAATGCCGAACTAAGCTAATTGTTGCCACCGCCGAACTGGAAAATTTAAAGAAATCCAAGAAGGCACCTGATGGTAAGTACAACAGCAGTCCAGAAATAAGATTCCGTGCCTACAACGATGTTGCTTAACTATGCATCGTTTCGTTGGCAGGTTCGACAGATCAGCTGGAGGAGAGGCTAAGGGCTGATCAAGCGGACAAACAACATGCTGAAGGACAAGAAGCTGCTAGTCAACGTGTATTGACACGGACCATTAATGAGAAGAACAAACTACATGATGCAAATATCAAGCAAGCCGAAGAACTGAAGGATTTAAGAGCCCAACTATCGGATGCTTTGAAGGAGAACAGGAAGCTAAAAGGCGGCATATTCAGTATGCTCTTTAACCTGACTTTCACACGGTCTCCTGTTTGAAAATTTTATAAGTTTATTTCTGTAGGTGTGCTAACCAGAGGTCCCGAGGAAGAAGTGCATGGATTCCAAGGCGACCTACTACAAGAGCTATCCAAAGTGCACGAGCGATCTATGAAAGCATTGAAGAACATGGCTAAGGCTTTATGGCCATCTGATCCATCTCCAGGAAGTATGGAGGAGCTCATGAATTTATTCAAGAGAGCTCATTGCTGTTTTGAGCTACGGAAGATATCAGCATGTCGGGAAGGCGCACGAGAGGCCTGGACCATGGTGAAAATGCGGTACACCAGACTTGATCCAAATCATACGGCCCGGGTCGGACCTCGGGGACCAGATGGAAAGAAATTCCTGTTAGCTTAGTGTACGACCAAGTAAAAATAGCCGCTAAGTTTTCTCAATAGGATTGTAAACTAGACAACTTGTTAGAGGGTCTAGAGGAAGAAGAAGTTTTTGAGTCCAAGTAGCAATGTACTTTTATCAACAAACTTATCTCCAGCCGAATTGTAAAATGATTTTCATGGCAGACCTTCTGCTTCGACCTTCGAAACCCGAGGTTTGGAGTCTTTTCGAATATTATACCCTTGGTAAACACCAAATTATGTTTGGAAAACAGGCAGTCCGGTCATAGTTGCTTGAACAGACAAGTTGTATTCGGGGAGTTATGTTATATTACATTTGATCGTGAGAAACATCTTCCAGAGAGAATAGTTCCGTTAAGGGTTCCTCTCCCTGGGCCAGCATGCGTTTTTGTGCATGCCGGAGCTGTAATGCTAAGAATCATAGTACTCGCTATAATTTGGGGGTCATATTGCTGCGAGGGCAGTTCGTCTTTTTTTCGCCGACCAATTATTCCCTTAAGAACGCTAGCTTTCGGCTTCACCCGTCTGAGGTACACGTCCGGATGACCCGGCTATAACAATCGCAGAGGTGCTCCCTTTATGCCCTAGCCGAACAAGCGGGAACGTAGGGCATAAGCATAGGAGCCAGGCAACCCATCTTGGCAAAAACGTAAGTCATAAAGGTGCATATAATGGCGAAGACAAGACACATATGAGTAGACAACACATATATACGGTGAGCTTGATGCTCGAAAAATAATAATAATAAGCTTCTGTGAAAAGAAGCCCCCAGTTATTATGGGGTTTGTACATTTAATGATGTATGCCCCTCAAGTATGTGGTTTATCCGAACACTGGATAGAAGTCGTATAAAAACGAAAAGAAAAAAGTGAGAGGGAGAAAAGAAGGGACGAAAAAAGGTATAAATGTGAAATTAGGCGTGGAATCTTCGGAGCCGGGCAGCGTTCCATGGGTTTGGTTCCAAACGGTTATCCAAAGCGTTGCGAAGGCGATAGGCTCCTCTAGTGAGAACTTCATCTATAATGAAGGGACCCTCCCATTTGGGCTTGATCTTGTCCTTTTTCTTCTCTGGTAGGCGTAGAACGAGTTCACCGACATTATAAGTCTTTGCCCATACTTCCCTGCTTTGATATCGCCGAGCTTGCTGTTGGTAGAGTGCGGAACGGGCCTTCGCGACATCACGCTCCTCCTCCAGGCCATCCAAATTGTCCTGCCAATCGAACTCGGCTTCTCTCTCTTCGTACATGCACACTCGAGGTGAGTCATGAATAATGTCGCAGGGCAGGACTGCCTCCACGCCGTACACCATGAAGAAAGGTGTATATCTGGTCATGCGATTGGGCGTGGTCCGTAGCCCCCAGAGTACGGAATCGAGTTCCTCGACCCAGTGCTTGTCTGATTCTTGCAGAGATTGTTCTAGTCTGGGTTTGATGCCGCTCAGTATCAGGCCATTAGCCCGTTCGACCCGACCGTTTGTCTGAGGGTGATATACGGAGGCGTAATCAAGCTTGATGCCCAAATTAGCGCACCAAGTTTTCACCTCATCAGCCGTAAAGTTAGAGGTGTTGTCAGTAATAATACTGTGCGGGACACCATAACGGTGTATGACACTGGATATAAAGTCTATAACCGGTCCGGCTTCGGCCGTTTTGACTAGTTTGGCTTCTATGCACTTAGTGAACTTGTTGACCATAACCAGTAAATATTTCTTCTTATGGCTTCCCCATTTAAGGGGTCCGACTATTGGCGTTCTGGATATGAGGGTATCCAGACTTGCCTGCCTGCAGCCCACCGCGTGGCTCCATCGATGGCCCGGTATGGCCCAGCTTCGGCATCAACGACTCAAGACCCTCGCGAGGGGCCAAGCCTCGCGAGGCGGACGACACCAAGATCCCCAAGGTGACCGGCCTCCTCAGGCTGGCTCTCAAGGGGCGGAGAGTTCTATGCAAGGTACACCTCACGAGGCTCAGCTGACGTGAGCCATGACAACCAAGGCCAGGCAGGCGCCAGCGGGCGCAGAGCACCAGTTTCCTCTTCGGTGCAAGGGAGGCAAGCCGCAGGCGCGGAGTCCCGAGGAACCAGCCAAAGGTTTCCATTCTGGTGCAACAAGACCAAGACCGCCAGGACGGCAGGACGGAGGTCATCACCGAGCCCACCGCAGCATCACGACCAGAGCCTTTTCGCACGCGAAGACCACTTTAGTTAGGATAGGATGTACTACTTGTCCCCTTTCTAATCTGGTCCCTTCCCACCAACATTTGGGAAGAGGACCAAGGCCACTATAAATAGGACTTAGCCACCATCATAGAGGAGCATCTGATTCTGATCGGATCCATTCTCACCCGACCACCTCACCAGCTTCCTTGAGCTCAAGAACACCTCACCTCCTGAAGCCAGTTCATCCACTATAC
The DNA here is from genome assembly GCF_002162155.2 of Triticum dicoccoides. NCBI lineage: Eukaryota > Viridiplantae > Streptophyta > Magnoliopsida > Poales > Poaceae > Triticum > Triticum dicoccoides. The sequence continues at coordinate 327,114,370 of NC_041381.1, forward strand.
TAGTTCATCCTCAGCCCTTCGAGGCAATCCACCAAAAACGCTGGAGTAGGTTATTACACCGCAAGGTGGCCCTAACAAGGATAAACTGTTGTGTCCCTTTGTCTCATTGAGCCCGACATGCTAGGCTTAGGAGGATTGCGAGTAGGCAGGCTGGGTAGGTTGAGATCTCCTCACGCACCCCAGAGTTCGAACCTTTCAAGGGTTTGCGGAACCCGTAATCCGACATTTGGCGCACCAGGTAGGGGTGCGTCGAATCCTCTCTTCCGTCAATCGATCCACGACCACTCTAACACCTCCATGGCTGACGCGCTCGGGCTCGCGCCGAGCGCCGGGCCGCGGTTGCCGCTCGCGTTGTTCAGACGGTTTCGGCGGGCGATGGTTGTGCTCGTCGTGCTCCATCTCCGGTGGCCAACGCCGCCACGGGACCTGCCGGCCACGAGCAGCAAGCTTCTTTGTTGCACCCTTCGGTGCACCGCGACGGGCGCACCGCCATTCCGTCACTGACCGCGGCAGCTTCATCCTCCCACACGCGTCACGGACCGACGAACGCGCAGGCTACTCTGCTCATGGCATGGGAGCTCCTTCGCTACCGCCCGATCGACGACTTCTACAAGGAGTGGCTCAAGCGGATCGCTGAGCTCGTTAGCGCGATTGGGGGCTCTACTGCACCAGCCGCTCACTGCCTCAGTAGCTGCCTGCCGCGGGCGACATGGCTCATGGGGCACCTACACTACCTCCAGCCCAGGATGTCATCATCGAGCCGAGGCATGTGACACCAGGGCACGAACCACCGCGCCAGGCACCTGCGCGGGAAGAGGTGAGCTGCCATGTGGTGCAGCGGCCTCAAGGAGAAGCATGCGTGCTTCCGACGCCCCCACGTCAAGCCCGCGTGCCGCCACAAGAGGTGGCGGCGCGCGAGCACCAGGACCAAGCTCCACATCCTTGACGGGCCCCCGTGGCCACAACAGGATGTCACGCATTCACCTTGGAGCTTTGCAATGTCATCTGGCCGAGCAAGTTCAAACCTGACCTGCCTCCATGCTATGATGGCACCGCCGACCCAGCCAAGTTCCTGCAGCTCTACGAGCTGAGCATCGAGGCGGCCAGCGGCGACGAGAAGATCATGGTGAACTGGTTCCCCATGGCCCTCAAGGATGGCGCGCGATCCTGGCTCCTGAATCTCCCCGTGGGATCGGTCTCTTCCTGGGAGGAGATGCGTGGCCGCTTCATCGCCAACTTCCAGGGCACTTGCGACCGCCCGCTAGCCGCGGGTGACTTGCGACGCATCAAGCAGTAGCCAAGAAAGACCCTGTAGAAGTACATTCAGCGCTTCAACAACGTTCGCCTCAAGATCCCCAAGGTGTCGGACAAGGCCATCATTTCAGCGTTCACTGATGGCGTCCGCGACGTCAAGATGAAGGACGATCTCACCATCCACGAGGACCTCTGCACAACCTTGGAGATGTTCGACATGGCGAACAAGTGTGCAAGGGCTGAGGACGGGCGCCTCTTCCTCTTCGAGCTCCCCGATGCTAACCCAGAAGACAAGAAGGCCAAGGACAAGGACGTGAAGTGCAAGGGGCCGGCCATGCTTGCGGCCGAGCCAGAGATGAAGCGCGACCGTGACCACCCTGAGTCATCCAAGAGCAATAGACCGTTCTGCGTTTTCCACAACATCCACAGCCACAACACCAACGACTGCCAGGAGCTCATGGCCCTTCATGACGGGCGCCTCGGTCGACGCCTCGAGCGCAATGATCGGGGCTATGGCCGCGGAGGTGGACGAGGTGGAGGACGCTGGGACGGACGCGACCATCGCCAGGAGTGGCGCGACCATCCTCGGGAGGACCGTTGGTAGGGCCAACCTCGCGAGGGCGCCTGGAGGGAGCAGCCTCGTGAGGATCGGCCTCAGGGCAATGCCGGTCTTCCTCCACTGCCTCCACCACCAAGGAGGAACGAAGATCATCTCTAGGACGAGGGGGCTGGGGGCTTCTAGGAACCTCAAGCCATTGCCTCCATCCTGGGCGGCTCACAGGCCCCAGCTTCTCATCGCATCTTCAAGCAGTTCGCGTGCGAGGTGAACGCGACGCTCCCCATGCCCGAAGCAACTCGCCCGCTCAGGTGGTCCAAATGCGCCATCACCTTCAGTTCCTCAGATCAGCTCAAGTGCGCGGCCACTGTCGGCGCGCTCCACATAGTCTGCTCGCACGTCATCAGCAACGTGGTCGTCACCAAGACTCTCATCGATGGTGGAGCAGGGCTCAACATTCTCTCTATTCAAACGTTCGATAGGCTCCAAGTGTCGTACTACCAGCTTCAGCCGACCAAGCCATTCTTAGGAGTGACCTACGGTTCCACACACCTGATAGGGCAGGTCCACCTCCCTGTCACCTTCGGCGAATGCAACAACTACCACACCTAGCTCATCGACTTCGACGTTGCCGACATTTGCTTGACGTACAACACCATCCTAGGGTACCCAGCACTCGCCAAGTTCATGGCAGCGACGCACCACGGCTACAACGTCCTCAAGATGCCAGGGAGTGGCGGCGTCATCACGGTCGCTTGCCAGGAAAAGGACGCGGTGTGCTCCCTCAAGCGCGCCTACCATGCTGCGGCAGTCGAGAACCCTAAAGATGAGGGTGGTGTCCTCCCTCCTGAGGTCGCCCCCAAGACGAAGAAGATGCATCTGGGTCAGGGATCTCGCGAGGAAGCATCACTCGACAGTGCTACACTAATCCTTGCGTCCCCGGATGGGGCGCCTTCACCTATCGCATAGGAAGGCGCGCCCGGCGCCCTTCTCAGGCTGGGCTCGGGGGCTTTCCTCTGGAAGGCCTTGGACCTAGCCAGTGTCACGACGGAGGCACTCGGTCACCATGCGGAGGCGTGCTTCAGTGCACGCTTCCCAGGAAAAGGCATCGGGCGGAAGGCACCAGGCGTTCAGGAGTTCATTAGCGAGGCAATCGAGGAGATTCAAGAGGCAAGGGTTCTGCAAGGCGGTTGTCGCCTACCGCGAGGCGTGGCTCATTGCCCTGGAGAGGGTAAGGAATTCCGTGTCTGCATCGACATCCCAGGGCTCAATCGGGCCGCATCTCGATAGCTCTTCTGGTCACCTCATGTTGGCCGATGCGAGGGTCCGCCTCACAGCTACGTACGCATGCCCTTCGGCCTGCCGAGCGCGGCTGCGGTGTTCCGGCGCTGCATGCGAGACGCCCTGGCGGCTCGCGAGGACAGGCACCAGGTGACCCTGGCAGAGATGGAGGCGCATCTTCTAGAGCCTCCTGGGCCTCCTAGGCCTCTCGAGGCCCGGGGCCAAGGCGGCTCGTGAGGAACGACTCCAGCAGCGCGCGTCTTCTTCTACCCCGACATCTCTTCAGCAACGGTACTAGGTGACATTTCTCTAAGTTCATTCAGTTGGGGGCGCCCCACGGGCTGCATCATCCCCAAGACGTGTGGGTTCGTCCCCGCGGCGTGTATCATTTTGCATTCACCAGAATTGTCTAACCATCTTTTATGAGTTTATCCACAATCGTCACTCTGCGGCCTCGAGCCTTAACCGCCTCACGATCTCCCTACATTTGCTGGCTTGTCCCTCGCTCGCCTTGCTGCATGGCTACTCATGTCGGCACGGCACTTGTGCTCGGGTCTGTCCCTGCAACGCTGACAAACCCAAGGACCGAGCTCTAGCTCGCGACCCGCCTCGCGCACGCCACCTCACCAGGTCCTCGGTGCCTTCGTCTTTCGCCAGGCGCCCTGAGGCTGATAGTCCGCTCCGCAGGAGTTCGCGACCTCTCCAGTCTCTAACATGCAGGTTCATCTGATGATGGTTCACGGGCCGGTTCGGACAATCGCCACTTTACCTCGTTCTTGCACGTTAAAGGGCGGGTCCCGAGCATCGCGCCTCAGGAGCTCCAACTGGCTCTCCAGCCCTCACCCCCTGGCCTTGACCACGGCATCACGACGTGCATACCAGCAGCGGCTGAGCTTGCTCGAGGGCCGGGACCCGAGGATGTAGAGCACCTAGGCGAGCGAGGCGAGAGGGTGGTCGTCGCGAGCCATGCCTAATGACACTACCACGGATGCAAAAGCGGGCATCCCCCAGTGGATCGCTACAGGACTACTGAAAGATAAGTCGCATGCACTGTGATACCTATCTCACATCCCGCTTGCCCCAATCTCGCAGTCCCACTCCGGCGGCTTCACTCCCCTTTTCCATTCCTCGGGCAGCTGCTTGCACGCCAAGGGGGACCTCGTGAGCATCGCGCCTCATGAGCTCTCACCGGACCTCGGGCCGCTCACCTCGTAGCCTTGACCACGGCATCGCGACCTGGCATACTAGCAACGGTTGAAGCCTGCCTGGGGACTGGGTCCCGTCAGTGTAGAGCGTCATGCTGTCTAAGGGAAAGAAAAGGGGGGAATCATGTCGAACTAGGATACGCGACTTCATCATAGAATCAAGAAAGCAACGCTGGTATTAAACACACTTCGGTCCTTACATAACCCACGGGGGCTGGATCTGATTCCGCGCAGGGAAGCAAAAGAAGGAAGGCTACTATCGGGCCATAGAACGTCACCGACGATGCTGAGAGGCAGCCGCCACCACGCTCCGACCACGGCGGGAGCTTGGCCGGACATAGCTATCATCGCTGGACTCCGGAGACTCGCTGGGCTCAGGAGAGTCGCTGGATTCCCAGGAGTCGTCGCTGCTGCTGGAAGAGGTGCTGAAGGGGACAGAAGCAGGTCCAGCACCCACGGCTACATCCTGCGGGCTGCTTCCACCGGGTCAGCAATCCAGCCGTCGGCCCTCCTCGTTGAAGACCTTGAAGAACAAGGTGGGTGCGCCATCATATTTGAAGTGAATCGCGAGGGCTCCCTTGGCGCGGCAGGCTCTAGTGACCTCACCCCATCCGCGTGTCATGAAGACGTCTCCGAGGGGGCACCACCTCGACCACAGCTCCGGTGGCCGGGCTGTAGCACCCGGTGTGCTACAGCCACAGCTCAAGCACCCCCTTGGGGGCAGCTTGTCGACAAAAAACCTCGGGAGCCGGATCCATGAATTGGCCGGCATCGCTGCCCACACCACAAACTCGCGCGAGCTGCCCTCAGCGTGTGTCCGTGGCATGGTCGACAAGGCAATGGCAGCCCATTCTTCATTGCTGGGGATCGCTCGATGGCGCACGTCTTCTTCTCGGGTGCGGGCATACATGGGAAAGGGGAAGCAAGGCAGAGGCCTCGATTGCCAAGGCCTGGAAACCTCTCATCCCATGTTGGCGTCGTGAGGAAGGCGGAGCCGCTTCTTCGGTGGGATAGGATCAGGCCCCTCCCTAGGGGCCTTACCCTTTTCGGCCACCGAGAACCTCCTGATCGGCTCCATGGGAGCAAGATGGAGCAGAAGAAGAAATGGGCGGCGAGAAGACGAAGGAGAGATGAGCGAAGGGGATCTACCCTTCCCCCACATTTACATCCAAGGAAGGCCAACCGCCGGCCTCCACGACCTCGCGCCATGATGATCTTCTGCATGCCGCATCGTCCTGTCAAGTCGAGCAGTTGCTGAGGCGACATGGGGAAGCAGAGATGCCCATGTCCCATCAATCGCCATGCGTCATCAAGGCTGCAGGTGGTTAGGGCCCGCGGTGCTCTACACTTGCCCTTTGGCTTTGCCTGGAAGCCAAGTCCGAGTGCGCCTTGGGCCTGGGGGCTACTGTTGGCATTCTGGATATGGGGGTATCCAGACTTGCCTGCCTGCGGCCCACCGCATGGCTCTATCGACGGCCCGGTATGGCCCAGCTTCAGCATCAACGACTCAAGACCCTCGCGAGGGGCCAAGCCTCGCGAGGCAGATGACACCAAGGCCCCCAAGGGGATCGGCCTCCTCATGCTGGCTCCCAAGGGGCGGAGAGTTCTATGGAAGGTACACCTCATGGGGCTCAGCTGACGTGAGCCATGACAACCAAGGCCAGGCGGGCACCAGCAGGTGCAGAGCGTCAGTTTCCTCTTTGGTGCAAGGGAGGCAAGCCGCAGGCGCGGAGTCCCGAGGAACCAGCCAAAGGTTTCCATTCTGGTGCAACAAGACCAAGACCGCCAGGACGGCAGGACGGAGGTTATCACCGAGCCCACCGCAGCGTCACAACCAGAGGCTTTTCACAGGCGAAGACCATTTTAGTCAGGATAGGATGTACTACTTGTCCCCTTTCAAATCTGGCTGTTGTGGGATCCCTTCTCGCCAACGTTTGGGAAGAGGACCAAGGCCACTATAAATAGGACTTAGCCACCACCATAGAGGGGCATCTGATTCCGATCGGATCCATTCTCATCCGACCACCTCACTAGCTCCATTGAGCTCAAGAACACCTCACCTCCTGAGGACAGTTCATCCACTATACTAGTACATCCTCGGCCCTTCAAGGCAATCCACCAAAAACGCTGGAGTAGGGTATTACACCGCAAGGTGGCCCGAACCAAGATAAACTATTGTGTCCCTTTGTCTCTTTGAGCCCGACACGCTAGGCTTAGGAGGATTGTGAGTAGGCGGGCTGGGTAGGTTGAGATCTCGGCACGCACCCCAGAGTTTGAACCTTTCAAGGGTTTGCGGAACCTGTAATCCGACATCGGCCATGTCTAGCTCCCAGACCGCAAAAGGCCAAGTAATGGGGATTTTTCTTAGGGCAATGGGGGGCATGTGGCTTTGATTGGCGAAAAGCTGGCATCCAACACAGCGTTGTACGAGGTCCTGTGCGTCTGCTCGGGCCGTGGGCCAAAAGAAACCCGTACGGAAGTTCTTACTTACAAGGGCCCAAGCTGCGGTGTGATGGCCACCAAGACCGGCGTGCATTTCAGCCAAAAGCTATCACCCCTCTTCTTCAGAGATACATCTTTGAAGTACTCTGGTAGTACTTGTCTTGTACAGTTCCCCCTCGTGAACTTTGTAGGCCTTCGAGCGTCGAACAATACGTCGGGCCCCGGTATGATCATCAGGGAGCTCATTCCTAGTAAGGTAGGCGAGGAAAGGTTTAGTCCACGAGGCAATTACAGCCATGATTTTGTGGGCCGATGGTGTTAGTTCGGTGCCCGAATCCCCGATGATATCGAAACTGTGTTCGGAATCTGGGGGTATGATCGGCTCCGGAACGGTGTCGCCGCTTTCGTCCTGCCACACTAGATGGCTTGAAGAGCCTCTCCACAAAGGTGTTAGGTGGGATGGGGTCGTGTTTGGCGCCCATGCGGGCAAGAATGTCCGCAGCTTGATTACTCTCTCGAGCCACGTGATGAAACTTGAGCCCCTCTAACCGAGCTGATATTTCGAGTATGGCGTTGCGGTAAGCCGCCATCTTTGAATCTTTTGTGTTGAATTCTCCGTTTATTTGGGATATTTTGAGGTTTGAATCCCCGCGCACTTCGAGGCATTGTATGCCCATGGAGACGGCCATCTAGAGACCGTGCAATAGGGCCTCTATTCGGCTGCATTGTTAGAGTCTATATATAGTATTTGGAGCACATAACGGACTGTGTCTCCTATGGGGGATGTAAAGACAACACTAGCCCCCAGTCTAGCTAGCATTTTAGAGTCGTCGAAGTGCATCACCCGGTTGGAATATGTGCCATACTCTTTGGGGAGTTCAGCCTCTGTCCATTCGGCGATGAAGTCAGCCAACACCTGACATTTAATGGCTCGGCATGGATTGTAAGTTATTTCAAATGGTAAGAGCTCAATGGCCCATTTGGCAATCCGGTCGGTGGCGTCCCGGTTGTTTATGATGTCATTAAGTGGTACTTCAGAAGCCACCGTGATCGAGCACTCTTCAAAGTAGTGCCGCAGCTTGCGGGATGCCATAAAGACGCATATGATATCTTTTGATAATGCGGGTATCGGGATTTGCATGGTGTAAGGACCGTCGACACGTAATATACTGGTTTTTGAAGTGGGAATTTATGTCCCTCTTCATCTCGTTCGACGACGAGCACCGCACTCACCACCTGGTTAGTTGCAGATATGTAGAGCAACATTAGTTCACAGACGTTTGGTATGGCCAGGATTGGGTTACTTGCTAATAGAGCTTTTATTTCTTCCAGTCCAGCCGTGGCAGCGTCCGTCCACATGAAGTGGTCGGTGCGGCGGAGCAGGCGATATAATGGCAATGCCTTTTCCCCTAGTCTGGAGATAAAACGGCTCAAAGCTGCCATGCACCCAGCTAGTTTTTGGACCCGCTTGAGGTCTATTGGTGTTGCCAACTATGACAGAGCTCGGATTTTGGCTGGGTTTGCTTCGATCCTCTATTGGAGAAAATGAACCCCGGCAATTTTCCGGCTGGAACGCCGAAAACTCATTTTTTTCCAGATTGAGCTATATGTCATATGCTCAGAGGTTGTCGAATGTAAGGCATAAGTCACCCACCAATGATTTGACATGCTTGGTTTTGATGACTACGCCATCTACATATGCCTCCACAGTTTTGCCGATTTGCTTTTCCAGGCATGTTTGAATCATGCGTTGATAGGTTGCGCTGGCGTTCTTGAGCCTGAAAGGCATAGTGTTGAAGCAGAAGGGCCCATACAAAGTGATGATTGCCGTTGCGGCTTGGTCGGATTCTTTCATCTTAATTTGATGGTATCCGGAGTATGCTTCGAGGAAGCACAGGGAATCGTGTCATGCGGTCGCGTTAATAATCTGGTCAATGCGAGGTAGTGGGAAGGGGTCCTTAGGGCAAGCCTTATTAAGGTCTTTGAAATCGACACACATGCGCCAGGATTTATCCTTCTTCGGTACCATGACCAAGTTTGCTAGCCAGTCCGTATGTTTGATCTCTCTGATAAACCCCAGCTTCGAGTAGCTTGGCTAGCTCCTCCCACATAGCCTATCGTTTGGGTTCGGAAAATCGGCGCAGAGTTTGCTTGACTGGTTTGTATCCTTTCAGTATATTGAGACTATGCTCGGCCAGTCTTCGTGGGATATCTAGCATATCCGAAGGGTGCCAGGCAAAAATGTCCCGGTTCTCACGCAGGAATGCGCGTAATGCAGCATCGACCGTCGGATCCAGTTGTGCCCCAATGGAAGCTGTCTTCTTGGGGTCCGTCAGGTGGACTTGAAATTTGACTATTTTGTCTACTGGCTTGAAGGAAGTGGATTTGGGTCTCTTATCAAGGATTACGTCGTCCCTATCCACTGTGGAACGTAGGGTGGTTAGTTCTTTGGCCGCGAGGGCCTCGGATAAAGCCTTGAGGGCTAGAGAGGCGGTTTTGTTTTCCGCGCAGAGTGCTATGTCCGGACCACTGGTGATAGTGATAACTCCATTGGGCTCGGCATTTTGAGCTTCATATACCCATATTGGGGTACGGCTTGGAAGCGTGTGAATGCGTCTGCCCTAGCAGGGCGTGATACCCGATGTTAAAAGGTGACACACGGAAGAGTAACTCTTCGGACCTATAGTTTTCTGGCGTGCCGAATACCACGTCGAGTTTGATTTTTCCTGAGCATCTTGCTTCCCGAATGGGGATAATACCTCGATAGGTTGTGTTACTTTGCTCAATGCGACTCCTGTCCGTTTACATTTTATTGAGCGTGTCTTCGTAGATGAGGTTCAGTCTGCTGCCGTCATCCATTAGCACTTTAGTGAGCCGAAATCCGTCTATGATTGGGTTTAGGACCAAAGCGGCTGGTGCCCGGACTGAGCGGGATCTTGGTTCGTCATCGGCGTTGAAAGTGATCGCCATATCATTCCAAGGAATTACTGCTGCCACTTGGCAAACTTCGGCAAGGTCGCGGAGTGCCCTTTTGCACCGATTATTTGATGAAAAGGTCTCGAAGACCGTGAATACTTTGAGATCGTTGTCCTCCAAGAGTATTTCTCTGGGGTGTTGTGGGTGAGGATACCCTCGCCGTTCTTGGCCACTTTCCGGAGTATCCAACATGCTCGGAGGCTATGCGTTGGTTCTGTGTTCGGCGTCATGTGAATTTGACAGGGCTTGTCGAGCCATTCCTCGTGGACTGTTCTATTCCCCGTAAAGGGCTTGATTTTCTTGTCCACAGAATGATCATTAGGTGCTCCGTGAGGGTGCATCCTTTTTGCCCGTCCGGGAGGTAGCCTAAAGGCCTGTGGTTCCCAGCGGGCTGTCTGGGTTTTCCCGGCGCTTTCCATTGCGCAGTACTTCTATACTATGTGTGCCAAATCTGCAAAGTGCAGTATGTGACGGCCATTGAGGGCATTAAGGATTCCCTCATCCGTACAATTGTTGCAAAATACCGAGATCGCATCATCGTCGCAGCAATCTTTGATCTTGTTTTTAACAAGGAGGAATCTGGCCCAAAAGTGGTGGACTATTTCCTGAGGCTGCTGTCGCAAGTACATTAAGTCGCATATGTCCGGAGGACCGAAATTGCTTGGGGAATATTGCTTGTGGTGGGTGGGTGGGCTTAAATCCGAACCCTGACCCACTGTGATGTCTGGATTCTGAAAAATTTTGGAGGTTACAAGCCCGGGCTTTGGAGCGTCCGGTGAGTTTTTAGGCTCAACACCCGATTCTATGTTCGAAGGACAAGAAGTGTCCTCCCGAAGATGGGTGTCCGGCTCTCCGAGCTCGGAAATTCGAACATACTTTGTTCTCATCGTAGGAGAAGAGTTATTGTCAGCTTGTTCCTCCACAATTGCCACCTGATGGGTGATCGGCGGAGATTTGGTTACTCTTTGATCAGGTTTAAGCCCAATCTGATCATAGTCGGTTGCGACCCCCAGGGCGGCAATGCAATCTAGCCGTTCATTTAAAGTCGATACATCTGCCAGATCCATCTTGTCGGAGTATTCAGGGCCGACGCGGAGACAATTTTTGGTGACAGGCTGGGTTGCCTTTGTCTTAATGGCCGAACGAGCGCCCATGGTGAAGCTGCCAAGCCGGAGGGTTGGCCCTAAAGCTAGGGCCCCTCCGGAAGTGATATTGTCCTTGATGACAAGGCGAGCCATCAACCCTTCTGTCGACGGCACGGAGGAACTCTCAATGAAAGCACCAATGTCGGTGCCATAACCGACAGATCTCGGGTAGGGGGTCTTGAACTGTGTGTCTAAGGATTGAATGTAACAGGAGGCAGGGGACACAATGTTTACCCAGGTTTGGGCCCTCTTAATGGAGGCAATACCCTACTTCCTGCTTGATTGACTTTGATGAGTATAGGGGTTACAAGAGTTGATCTACCTCGAGATCGTGATGGCTAAACCCTAGATGTCTAGCATGTATGATTGTGATTGCCTCTATAGACTAAACCCTCCGGTTTATATAGACACCGGAGGGGACTAGGGTCGTACAAAGTCGGTTTATATATGAAGGAAACTACACATCCGGACGCCAAGCTTGTCATCCACGCAAAGGAGAGTCCCATCCGGACACGGGGGAAGGGCTTTTGTCTTATACCTTCATGGCCCGTCAGCCCGGCCCATATCACATAGGCCGGCTCCTTGAGGACCCCATAATCCAGGACTCCCTCAATCTCATCATTCCATTTTGTAAGTTCCTGGCCAATAAAAGTATCAACCTCATTCATCCTAAAACTCTCATGAACTCTAGGGAAGTAATCAGCATTGTTATCTATATATTCCGAGTCCACCCATCTCATGTCATTGACTATGGGCTTCTTGTCCAAAAGAACTGTCTCATAGAAGTCTTGCTGCTCCCTGGTGTGAAACATGTAATCCACAGCCGTCCTTCTCCTTGTAGCAGAGGGGTCTGCATGTCTCCATAGTCTGAGACCTGCATCTTTTCTCTCTTTCATGTTCTCTGTAACTGGATGAGTGTCATCATGATCTGGATTTTTTGGCTTGAGCTTCCTAAGCACTTGGGGCTCAACATCTTCTTGAACTTCAGGCACTGGGGCCTTGTTCTTCTCTACAACTAAGATATTTCTTGTGGATCTCTTGGGTGTTATTGGCTTTGAAGCTTGAGCAGCAGCAGGCTTGGGAGCTGTCTTGGGCTTAGATGGAGAAGCCCCAGACTTGATAGCATCTCCCATCAGCATCTGGGTCTTGGCAGGAGGCGCAATGGGCTCTTCCTCCTCTTCTTCATCTGAATCCCTGACCATAGAAGGCTTACCAATAACTCTAGCCATGGTCTTCTTGACCCTTTCTTTCCTTTTCTTTCCTCCAGCAACCTATTCTTCTCTTGGTTAGCAGCAACTTGAGTTGAGGCTTTGGCTTTGGACATAGGGATTCTTTTGGAAGGTGCTTTCTTGTTCAACCCAGGCTTGGTGGAAGTAGCAGTACCAAATTCCTTCTTGACAACCTTCTTCTTTGAGGTTACTTCCTCAATTTCAAAATCCTCATCCTCTGAGTCAAAAGTTCTGTTCTTCCTTTGCCTGACAGTGGCCTTAGGCAGATTGCTTGGGGTGCTTCTGCTACCCTCCTCATAACTGTTGTTTGAGGGACTAGTGCCCTCGCTCAGATTTGCATGCTCCTCTGACCTATTCTGGCTATCATTTTGGTCTAACATTGCTGACACTGAAAGCTGACCGTGTGAATAGATAGGTTGAGATAGAGTAGATGAGCATCACAAAGCACAACCATTTTGCAAAACAAATGAGTCAAAAATTTAGTTTTAGTTTTCTACAAAAAGCATTTCAGAGCTACCTATATTACAAACTCGGTGACACCGAAGCAGTTCTGGAGTTTAAACATGAAAGATCGGTGATGGAACAATATAATAGCATGGAACAATCAAAAAATATAGATACGTTGGAGACGTATCAGGTATCATATTTTCCATCCAAGGCTCTTAGGATCTTCTTGATTATGAATCTGTCAGTCATCTCTTCACTTCCTAAGCCGGCAATCTCATTTGTGATGAGAGCAAGCCTAGAGTACATTTCAGCGACACCTTCACCATCCTTCATTTTGAACTTGTCAAGTTGACTTTGAAGCACATCCAATTTGGATTCCTTGACGGACTCGGTACCTTCGTGCATACTAATCAAAGTATCCCAAATTTCCTTTGCATTCTCAAGACGGCTGATTTTGTTGAATTCTTCGGGGCACAATCCATTGAAGAGGATATTGCAAGCTTGTGCATTGTATTGCAGTATCTTCAATTCTTCCGCAGTTGCTTCACGATTTGGTTCTCTTCCATCAAAGAATTCACCTTGCAAACCAATACACACAATAGCCCAAACGACGGGGTTATGTCCAAGAATATGCATTTTCATCTTATGCTTCCAACTAGAAAAATTAGTACCATCAAAGTAAGGACATCTATGGTGGTAATTTCCCTCGCTAGACACCATACTCTCCTAGGTTGTGAAACCAAGGCTATGATCACTAAAGCTATGGAAATCAAGGCAAATGAAGACCAAAGCTCTGATACCACTTGTAGGATCGAAAGTATGTCTAGAGGGGGGGGTGATTAGACTACTTGACCGAATAAAAATCTAGCCTTTTCCCAATTTTAAGTCTTGGCAAATTTGAGCAACTTAGCACAATTCAAGCAATCAACCTATACATGTAATTCTAAGAGTGTGGCAGCAGAATGTAAAACATTGCATATGAAGGTAAAGGGAAGGGTTTGGAGAGGGCGAACACAATGTATACACGGAGATTTTTGGCGTGGTTCTGATAGTTGGTGCTATCGTACATCCATGTTGACGGAGACTTCAACCCACGAAGGGTAACGGTTGTGCGAGTCCACGGAGGGCTCCACCCATGAAGGGTCCACGAAGAACCAACCTTGTCTATCCCCCATGGCCATTTCCCATGAAGGACTTGTCTCGCTCGGGTAGATCTTCACGAAGTAGGCGATCTCCTTGCCCTTACAAACTCCTTGGTTCAACTCCACAATCTTGACGGAGGCTCCCAAGTGACACCTAACCAATCTAGGAGACACCACTCTCCAAAAGGTAATAGATGGTGTGTTGATGATGAACTCCTTGCTCTTGTGCTTCAAATGACAGTCTCCGCAACACTCAACTCTCCCTCACAGATTTGGATATGGTGGAAATATAATTTGAGTGGAAAGCAACTTGGGGGAAGGCTAGAGATCAAGATTCTTGTGGTTGGATTGGAATGTCTTGGTCTCAACACATGAGTAGGTGATTCTCTCTCAGAAAATGAGTAGTGGAAGTGTAGGCACGCTCTGATGGCTCTCTCACAAATGGAGAAGGGGGTGGACGGGTATATATAGCCTCCACATAAAATCTAACCGTTACACACATTTCACCAAACTCGGTCAGACCGAATAGAGAAACTCGATGGGACCGATCTAGTTCAAAATGTGAACGTTAGGATTTTCGGTGGGACCAACATGATCAACTCGGTGGGACCGATGCGCTAGGGTTAGGGCAAAACCTCATCTCGATGAGACTGGTCGTATGAACTCGGTGAGACCGATTTCAACAATTAATCAAACAGAGAGTTGGTCAAGCAAACCCGATGGGACTGATCGCTCATTTTGGTGAGACCGAGATATTACGAATAGGAAACAGAGAGTTTGCATTGCGAACTCGGTGGGACTGATCGCTCATTTTAGAAAGACCGAAATGTTACGAAGAGGAAACAGAGAGTTTGCATTGCGAACTCGGTGAGACCGATCGCTCATCTAGGTAAGACCGAATTGTTACGAAGGAAAACAAAGAGTTTGCAATCCCATCTCGGTGAGACCTAAATCCCTATCGGTGAGACCGAACTGATTAGGGTTTCTGGCTATGGCTATGTCAAGAGAACTCGGTGGCGCCAGATGAATCAAATCGGTGGGGCCGAGTTATACTTTAGCTTTAGGACATATGTGGAAATGAGAAAGTGGTTGAGGGATTTGGAGCATATCACTAAGCATTTTGAGCAAGTAGACCATTAAGCAACACCTCATCCCCTTTTAATAGTATTGGCTTTTCCTATGGACTCAATGTGCTCTTGGATCACTAAAATAGAAATGAAGAGTCTTGAGCTTTTGCCAATCTTTGTCCTTAGCATTTTGAGGGGTCCACATCTCTAGTCCATGTCATGCCAACCATTGAACTTTCTGAAACATTTAACTTGAATGACTATTAGTTCAATGAGCTATATGTTGTTATGAATTACCAAAACCACCCGGGGATTAGTTGCACTTTCACTAGCACAAATCTATACCAAGTAGTAACACCCACATAAAAATTGCAAAGAAGGGCGGTAGTGGATTGCTTACAAGTTGATCTATTTTGAGCATCAAAAATCCTATACCGAGCATCTTTAAACTTTCACCTCCCCATTGTTTGAAATTAAGCACTTCATTCTCAGGGGTACAAGCAACAAGTGAAGAACTAGCCATAGCGGCAAAGAAAGCAAACAAAGCAAAGCAACAAAGTAAACTATTTTTGTGTTTTTTATGAGAAGTGGGGGAGATGAAAAGAGAGGCAAAGGCAAATAAAAAGCAAAGCAAGTATATGATAGTTTGTGCGACAGTACTTGATAGGTTTTGATGATGTCTCCCCGGCAACGGCGCCAGAAATTCTGCCTGTTATTGTGAGCTGCTTTGGGATTTTTCCCGAAGAGGAGGGAGATGTAGTATAGTAGAAATAAGTATTTCCCTCAGTGAGAACCAAGGTTTATCAAACCAATATAAGAATCACACAAAGCCTCGTGAATGACACCCCCACACACAAAAGCAAATACTTGCACCCAATGCGGGCAAGAGGGTTGTCAATCCCCTTGAATCGTTGATACATCTCCAAGGTATCTATAATTTTTTATTGTTCCATGCTGTTATATTAAAATTCTTGGATGTTTTACAATCATTTTATAGTCATTTTCTGTTACTAACCTATTGACATGTGCCCAGTGCCAGTTGTTGTTTTCTGCATGTTTTTTACATCACAGGAAATCAATATCAAACAGAGTCCAATTGCAACGAAACTCCTGGAGGATTTTTTTGGGGCCGGAAGAAAGACAATGGGCCAAGGAAGCACCTGGGGGCTGCTCGAGGCGAGCAGCACCCACCAGGGCGCGCTAGAAGGCCTAAGCACGCCCTGGTGGGTGCTGCCCACCTCAGGTGCCCCATGAACCGCCTCTTCGCTCTATAAATACCACAATATTCCATAAACCCTAGGGGAGTCGATGAAAATCAATTCCAGCCACCGTAGAGTCTAGAACCACCAGATACAATCTAGACACCGTCATGGAGGGGTTCACCACTTCCATTGGTGCCTCTCCTATGATGCGCGAGTAGTTCTTTGTAGACCTACGGGTCCGCAGTTAGTAGCTAGATGGCTTTCTCTCTCTCTCTCTCTCTCTTGATTATCAATACAATGGTCTCTTGGAGATCCATATGATGTAAGTCTTTTTGCGGTGTGTTTGTTGGGATCCGATGAACTTTGAGTTTATGATCAGATCTATGTTTTTATCCAAGAAAGTTATTTCAGTCTTCTTGATCTCTTATATGCATGATTGCTTATAGCCTCATATTTCTTCTCCGATATTTGGGTTTTGTTTGGCCAACTTGATCTATTTATCTTGTAATGGAAGAGGTGCTTTGTAGTGGGTTCGATCTTACGGTGCTTGATCCCAATGACAGAAGGGGAACTGATACATATGTATCGTTGCTACTAAGGATAACAAGATGGGATCTATATCTCCGCAATAGATAAACGGATCCCGTCTACATCATGTCATGATTCTTATTGCATTACTCCGTTTTCTCATGAACTTAATACACTAGATGCATGCTGGATAACGGTCGATGTGTGGAGTAATAGTAGTAGATGCAGGCAGGAGTCGGCTACTAATCTTGGACGTGGTGCCTATATAATGACCATTGCCATGATATCGTGATGATTATTTGAAGTTCTATCAATTGCCCAACAGTAATTGTTTTCCCACCGTTTGCTATTTTTCTCGAGAGAAGCCACTAGTGAAACCTACGGCCCTCGGGTCTCTTTTCATCATATTTGCCTTTGCGATCTATTTTCTTTTGCATTTATTTTTAGATCTATTAAACAAAAAAATACAAAAATACCTTGCTGCAATTTATTTTTTCCGCGATCTATTTATCCTATCTACCACTTTTACCTCACGTTATTTGCCTATCTTGAGGCATCGTACCCGGAAGGGATTGACAACCCCTTTAACACGTCGGGTTGCAAGTATTTGTTATTTGTGTGCAGGTGTTGTTTACGTGGTGTGAGGAGGTTCTCCTACTGGTTCGATAACCTTGGTCTCATCACTGATGGAAATACCTACCGTCACTATACTACATCATCCCTTCCTCTTTGGGGAAATAGCGACGTCGTTCTAGCAGACATCAAAAGGAATTTCTGGCGCCGTTGCCGGGGAGGATCCTCAACATCAACCAGGTTCCTAATCACAAATCTCATCTCCTCGCAATTTACATTATTTGCAATTTGCCTCTCGTTTTCCTCTCCCCCACTTCACAAAAATTTGCCATTTTATTCGCCCTCTTTTTCGTTCATCGTTTTCTCGTCAGATCTGTTTTTGAGTGCAATCTTGTTTCGTAGTCATCATGACTCAAGAGAACACCAAGTTGTGTGACTTCTCAGATACCAACAACAATGATTTTATTAGCACTCCGATTGCTCCTCCCGCCACTAGTGCGGAGTCTTGTGATATTAATACTGCTTTGTTGAATCTTGGTATGAAAGATCAATTTGCCGTTACTCCTAATGAGGATGTCGCGTCCCATCTTAACACATTTATGGAATCATGCGATATGCAAAACAAAAAAGATGTGGACAATGATATTGTGATGTTGAAATTATTTCCGTTTTCTTTGCGAGATCGTGCAAAAATTTGGTTTTCTTCTTTGCCTCGCAATAGTATCAATTCTTGGAGCAAGTGCAAAGATGATTTTATCACTAAGTATTTTCCTCCCACAAAAACTATTTCCCTTAGAACCCAGATCATGAATTTCAAGCAACTTGAACATGAGCATGTTGCACAATCTTGGGAAAGGATGAAATTGATGCTAAGGAATTGCCCAACTCATGGGTTAAATCTTTGGATGATCATACAAAAATTTTATGCAGGATTGAATTTTGTTTCTCGTAATCTTTTAGATTCCGCCGCGGGGGGTACCTTTATGGAAATTACTTTGGGTGAAGCTACTAAATTGCTAGACAATATTATGGCAAATTACTCGCAATGGCATACCGAAAGAGCTCCTACTAGTAAAAAAGTCAATTCGGTAGAAGAAATAAATTCTTTGAGTGAAAAAGTTGATGCTCTTATGAAGTTGGTTGCTAATAAAAGTGTTCCTATTGATTTTAATGATGTGCCTTCATCCACTTTGATTGATCAAAATAGTGATGCCATAGATGTGAATTTTGTCTTGCGAAATAATTTCAACAATAATGCTTATAGAGGTAATTTTAATCCTAGGCCTTTTCCTAGTAATTCCTCTAATAACTATGGTAATTCCTATGGTGATCCCACCTAAATAATAAAAGAAACACCTCTGATCTTGAGAACAGTATTAAAGAATTTATCAATACGCAAAAGGCTTTCAACACTTCGATAGAAGAAAAGTTGAATAAAATTGATCATTTGTCTAGAAGTGTTGACAGAATTACTCGCGATGTAGAAACTCTCAAGATGAAAAATTTTGTGCCTAAAGTTGAAGAATCAATTAAAGCTCTTTATGTTTCTATGGATGAAAGTAAGAAAAGAACCGTTGAGCTTAGAGCTAAAAGAGAATTTTTAGAAAAAGCATTTTCTAGTGATTACTATCATAAAAGTGATGAAGATCTTAAAGTGATTGGTTTTTCTTCTATTAATTCTTTGTTTAGTAAAGTTAAGATTGATGAAAAAGGGACTGGAGAAGAGTCAACTTGGCGTCCCTATGATTCGGAGAGTGAATATCTTGTTGAAAATTTTGATAAATGTGGGTTTGAAGAGGTCAAGACTTTAACTAGTGATGTGCCCACTTTTTTGGATTACAAAGATTTTAATTATGATAGTTTCCCTTTGGTTGATTGTATTTCTTTGTTGAAATCCATGATAAATTCACCCCATGCTTATAAACAAAATAAAGCTTTTACTAAACATATTGTCGATGCTATGATGAAAGCTTTTGAAGAAAAGTTAGAATTAGAAATTTCAATTCCTAGAAAATTGCATGATGAGTGGGAACCTACTATCAAAGTCAAGATTAAAAATTATGAGTGTTTTGCTTTGTGTGACTTGGGTGCTAGTGTTTCTACAATTCTGAAATCTTTATGTGTGATGTGTTTGGTCTTACCAATATTGAAGAATGCTCTTTAAATTTGCGCTTACCGGGTTCTACTATTAAAAAGTCTATGGGAATAATTAATGATGTTATTATTCTTGCTAATAGGAATTATGTGCCCATAGATTCTATTGTTCTTGATATTGATTGCAATCCGTCTTGTTCAATTATTCTTGGAAGACCATTTTTGCATACTATTGGTGCCGTGATTGATATGAAAGAAGGCAATATTAAATTTCAATTTCCACTAAGGAAGGGAATGGAACACTTCCCTAGAACAAGAAATAGGCCACCATATGAATCAATCATGAGGGCATCTTATGGATCTAGAACCAAAGATGACAACACTTAGATCCTACGCGTTATGCCTAGCTAGGGGCGTAAAACGATAGCGCTTGTTGACCCAATGAATAAAATTTATTTTTGCTTTTTGCTTTACATTCTTGAGTGTTAGCACAATTATGCTACTGTTATGATTATGTTTTTTGTGTTTTAATTAGTGTTTGTGCCAAGCAAGACCTTTGGGAAGATCTGGGTGAAAGTTTATTTGATCTTGCTGAAAAACAGAAACTTTTGCGTTCACGATATTATTTGTCATTTTTAACAGAAGAGTGCTTTTAAGTTGATTCTTTTTTAAGAGTATTAATAGACAAATGCCTCACATCCACCAATTTATTTCATAATTTTTGGAGTTACAAAAGTATTCAAAAGTTTCGGATTGCTACAGAATGTTCTGTTTTTGACAGATTCTGTTTTCTTTGCGTTGTGTGCTTGTTTTGATAATTTTATGGTTTTTATTTGATGCGTTTTTGCCATAGAAAAGTTGGAATACAATATATATAATGCAGAAACAAAATAAGAATAGGTTTGATACAGTACTTATAGTACTGGTTTGGTCTTATACTAACGGATATCACGAAGGTTTTGTTTGAGTTTTGTGTGATTGAAGTTTTCAAGTTTTGGGTTATCTTACGATGGATGTAGGAATAAGGATAAGCAAAAGTCTAAGCTTGGGGATGCCCGAGGCACCCCAAGATGATATTCAAAGAAGTGGCAAGCAACTAAGCTTGGGGATGTTCCCGAGTGGCATCCCCGCTTTCTTCTAACAACCATCGGTATTTTACTTGAAACTATATTTTTATTCGTTACATGATATGAGTTTTGCTTGGAGCGTCTTGTATGATATGAGTCTTTGCTTGTTTTGCTTTGTGTTTTAAGTGCTGAATCCTTGATGGATACACCCTTTTGAGAGAGCCAAAAAATCATGCTATGCTTGCTCCTATGCTTCACTTAAATTTTTAGAGCCATGGACTTGCTCTAGTACTTCACTTATATCTTTTGAGCACGGTGTGCTTTGTTATTTTTTAAGAAATGCTCTCATTCTTCACTTAGATTTATTTGGGAGTTAGTAAAATTTTAAGAAATTCTCTCTTGCTTCACTTAGATTATTTTGAGAGAAAGAAAAATTATGCTCATGTTCTTCACTTATATTTGTTTGAGCTTATCAAAAGCAACATATGAAAATAGTTCCAAAGTGCTAGATATCCAAGGAGGACATAATAAAAACTTTCATGAAGATCATTGGACAAAATAAACTTGATTCTTAGTAATGGTTTTGAGATATGATGATATGATATATGAGTCATGTTGATGAGTAATTGTGCTTTAGTAAGAATATTCATGTAAAGGTTTGTGATTCCCTGTGCAAGCACGAAAGTCAATAATTATGCAATGAAATTTATATCCTACTTGTGGTGCATTATTCGGTGTTACTTATGCTTAATGCTGGGGTACGAGATTTATCACTTTTTGGTTGGTCGCTTCTCAATCTTTTTGCTAGCCTTCATTTTGCACTACGTATGATCACTACCTGTGCATCCAAAACCCTTTAAACCAGTTTTGCCTTATGAGTCCACTATACCTACCTATATGCGGTATTTCCATGTCGTTCTAAGCAAATTTGCATGTGCCATCTCCAATGTTCAAAATAAAATTTTCTCTTTTTTGTGCTCTACTAGTCGCGAAGCGGTAAAGGGTACCCAATATTTTCCATGCTAGATGTGTTATTCTCATGATGAGTGTTTATTAACTTGTGATTGCACGAGAGTACGGCAAAGGTACTAGGGATGCCCAGTCCCGAAATGAATAATGAATTTACTTTATATTGTCAAATAATAAATTCCTTGGAAAGTGTTGGTATGGAGGGCACCCGTGGATATGGTTAGCCATGGAAAATGAAAGTTATGGTGGAAAAAGGAATAAACTTTATTTTCTGTTTGGGAACCACCTATGATGTATCTAGCATGGAAAGTGTTGGAATGCTCCAAGTCGTTTTCGTTGGTGGGAAAAGTATGCCTCTCAAAAATAATTTTTTATCTCTCAATTTAAGCTTTGAGCTCTGGCACATCTACAAATCCCTACTTCCCTCCGTGAAGGGCCTTTCTTTTACTTATGCAAATTTTGTTTTGAATTTGAGTCTCCGTCTTCTCTTATAAAGCACCAGCAAGGGGCACTATGATCGTATTTGAGTATTGGGTGTAGCTAATATTCGAGTGTGTTTCATGAATGGATCAATGAGTGAGCATGATGGGCTAGGGATAACTTGCTTTAGTGTTGATATTTTGAAAGACATGGTTGCTTGTTGGTATGCTTGAGTATTAAAGTCTTCATGTAAAAACTAGACTGTTGTTTTGAATCATAAAAAAGTCCATATGTCCATGCTATAAAAAAGAAATGTGATGAACATGTTAGGCAGCATTCCACATCAAAAATTCTGTTTTTATCATTTACCTACTCGAGGACGAGCATGAATTAAGCTTGGGGATGCTGATACGTCTCCAAGGTATCTATAATTTTTGATTGTTCCATGCCGTTATATTATCATTCTTGAATGTTTTACAATCATTTTATAGTAATTTTATATCATTTTTGGTACTAATCTATTGACATAGTGCCCAGTGCCAGTTGCTATTTTCTGCATGTTTTTTACATCGCAGGAAATCAATATCAAATGGAGTCCAAACGCAACGAAACTTCTGGAGGATTTTTTTGGGCCAGAAGAAAGCCAATGGGCCAAGGAAGGACCTGGGGGGCTGCTCGAGGGGAGCAACACCCACCAGGGCACGTCAGAAGGCCCAGGCGCGCCCTGGTGGGTGCTGCCCACCTCGGGTGCCCCCTGAACCGCCTCTTCGCTTTATAAATACCACAATATTCCAGAAACCCTAGGGGAGTCGAGGAAAATAAATTCTAGCCGCCGCAGAGTCCAGAACCACCAGATCCAATCTAGACACCGTCATGAAGGGGTTCACCACTTCCATTGGTGCCTCTCCTATGATGCATGAGTAGTTCTTTGTAGACCTACGGGTCCGTAGTTAGTACCTAGATGGCTTCCTCTCTCTCTTAATTATCAATACAATGGTCTCTTGGAGATCCATATGATGTAAGTCTTTTTGCGGTGTGTTTGTTGGGATCCGATGAACTTTGAGTTTATGATCAGATCTATGTTTTTATCCAAGAAAGTTATTCGAGTCTTCTTTGATCTCTTATATGCATGATTGCTTATAGCCTCATATTTTTCTCCAATATTTGGGTTTTGTTTGGCCAACTTGATCTATTTATCTTGCAATGGGAAGATGTGCTTTGTAGTGGGATCGATCTTATGGTGCTTGATCCTAGTGACAGAAGGGGAACTGACACGTATGTATCGTTGCTACTAAGGATAACAAGATGGGATATATATCTCCGCAATAGATAAACGGATCCCGTCTACATCATGTCATCGTTCTTATTGCATTACCCAGTTTTCTCAGAAACTTAATACACTAGATGCATGCTGGATAGCGGTTGATCTGTGGAGTAATAGTAGTAGATACAGGCAGGAGTCGGTCTACTAATCTTGGATGTGATGCCTATATAATGATCATTGCTTGGATATCGTCATGATTATTTGAAGTTCTATCAATTGCCTAACAGTAATTGTTTTCCCATTGTTTGCTATTTTTCTCGAGAGAAGCCACTAGTGAAACCTACACCCCCCGGGTCTCTTTTCATCATATTTGCCTTTGCGATCTATTTAATTTTGCATTTAATTTCAGATTTATTAGACCAAAAATACAAAATACCTTGCTGCAATTTATTTGTTCCGCGATCTATTTATCCTATCTACCACTTTTACCTCACGTTATTTGCCTATCTTGAGGCGCCGTACACGGAAGGGATTGACAACCCCTTTAACACGTCAGGTTGCGAGTATTTGTTATTTGTGTGCACGTGATGTTTACGTGGTGTGAGGAGGTTCTCCTACTGGTTCGATAACCTTGATCTCATCACTGAGGGAAATACCTACCGTCGCTATACTGCATCATCCCTTCCTCTTTGGGGAAATACCGACGTAGTTCTAGTAGACATCAATCGTCAAGGATCAAATCTTGCATAGGTAGACAGATAAATTACAAAATAAAAGTAAAGTAAATAAATTACATGAAAATATTTTTGGATTTTATAATATGACAAAAGTAGACCCGGGGGCCATAGTTTTCACTATAGACTTCTCTCTCAAACACATAGCATAAATGAGTGAACAAATTACTGTTAGGCAATTGATACAAAAGTGCATACTCTCGACGTATTCACGACAATGATCATGTATATAGGCATCATGTATGACATAAGTAGACCGATTCCTGCTTGTATCAAGTACTATTACTCCACCAATTGACTGCTATCCAGCATGCATCTATGGTATTAAGTTCATAAAAATGAAGTAACGCCTTAAGCAAAATGACATGATGTAGACAAAGCAAACCCAATGAATAAGAATAAACTCCGTCATTTTACCCTTAATGGCAACAATACAAATACGCGTCTTCTCCCCTTCTATCACTTGGATATAGAGCATTGGAAGATCGAACCCATTATAAAATGCCTCTCCAACTGAAGATAAATCAATTTAGTTGGTCAAACCAAATGGATAGATCAGAGAGAAATACAAGAGCTATAACAATCATGCGTAATAAAGTTCAGAAAAGACTCAATTAATTTTAATGAATAATATGATCATAAACCCACAATTTACCGGATCCCAACAAACACACTGCAAAAGAAGATTACATCGAATATAACTCCAAGGAGATCGAGAACATTGTATTGAAGATCAAAGAGAGAAAATAAGCCATCTACCTACTAGCTATGGACCCGTAGGTCTGTGGTGAACTACCCACACATCATCAAAAGGCAACAAGGATGATGTAGAAGCCCTCCGTGATCAATTCCTCCTCCGGCAGAGTACCGGAAAAGGCCTCTAGATGGGATCACGGAAGAACAGAAGCTTGCGACGGTGGAAATAGTGTTTCGGGTGGCTCTCTATTGGTTTGGGAATATTTGGGAATTTATACAGGTGAAATTAGGTCAAACGGAGTTGCGTGGGAGTCACGAGCTCAGGGGGCGCGCCCTACCCCTAGGGCGCGGCTGGTGAGCTCGTGGCTCTCCCGTAAGGCTTCTGGCCTCCTCCCGAACCTTCTAGGGTCCCTTTTGGTCCACAAAAAATCTAAAGTTTTATCGTGTTTAGACTTCGTTGATACCAATTTTCTGAAAAGTAAAAACAAGCAAAAACAGGAACTGACACCGGGTACTGAGTTAATAGGTTAGTCCAAAAAATGATATAAAATAGCATATAAAGGATCCAAGATTGATAATATAATAGCATGAAACAATAAAAAATTATAAATACGTTGGAGATGTATCATTCATTGACGGTTCGAGGAACTCCAAGTACGATCTACACCGACACGTTCTTCTTTCGTTGCAACTCGGTGACGGTAATGATCGTGATCTCAACCTGTTATGCATTTTCATATTGATCTTGGGTGATCGTAGGCGTGATTTTTTTTGTTTCTATTATGATTTCCCAACATTAATCGTAGTCGATAATTATTTGGTAACACAATAAATTGCCCCATGACTAAATTTATGTAATCAAAGTCCCCGTTTCTCTTGTTCTATCTAGGTCGCACTAGTGAACATAGCAAACAAAAGAAACCCGGGTCACCGCCACCACACCCCTTCGACCACCATTGGTTGTCCGCGCTCCAGTATTATCTATACGAGCTCCGCCCTTTCCGTGCTGCAACTCACAAAATCGTCCACCCGACCTCCGATGCCCCGACGGCGCTAGAGTTTCACCGCCCTGTTCATGCTCGATGTCCAACATCGATGGTGCGAGCTCCGTTGTCACCTGTCTGAGATCTGCCTCCTTCCGCTCGGCCCCGAGCGGTGACTATAGAGAAGGGCCGGACTCTAGGGTTGGTTCCGTCGAATCTCTCCTCAAGGTTACTCCCACTGTTATTTCGTCTCATTCCCGTCGTCGCGCCAACTCCCAACCTGATCGCCGTGTTGGTGACCATCGCTTCTGATGTTGCTAACCCTACCCTTGTCGCGGTTTGTATCCTTTCTCTACCTTGGGCTGGGTGCACTTCTTTGAGTGTTTGCGGTAGCTGTGCCACGACACCGCCAGGCCGGCAAGCCACACATGCCCTGCGCATTGGTTGGTCCTTTTGGTTGTGCTTGCATGTGTTGTTCAGCTAATGGTTCTACTGAAGTAAAGCTTCATACGTTGTCCGTGAACTGTTGCGGTCCAGAAAGGAAATAATTACTGCAGCAAAGTTGTTCCTTTTGCATGTACTAGAAGTTTGACACCATGTGAAACCTTAACTCGCCCATTTTGATTTGGCTTGCAAGCCACTGATCTATTGTAGAGGCGGTCGCTGAAATCGTAGTCCAAGGCGACCGACAGAAACAAGCTTGCTGGTGCCACAAAAGTTTGTTAGTTTGCATTTCACAGAGGTTGGGACGAGCTAGGCGCTCAACGCATCACAAATGGTTGTTCAGGACTTTTTATCTCTTAAAAATCTGACATCAAATTTTTAGGGGTGGCAAATTGGACTCTTTTATTGCAATTTGTGTTGTATCAAGGATGGCAGTTTCTGTTAACAAGCATAGCAAATCCTGGCAAAAATCTAAACATGGCGGATTTTGTCGTGCTTGCTAAAGGAAATTGTCAACATAATTTGCCCTAAAAACATTTGATTTACCACCCCTAAAAATCTCATGTTCTCTTTTGACAAGGTTCTCTTTGCAACCTTAAGATTTATGGCATGACTATCACCGGATGGAGTTTATGCTACTATTGACTTGAAAAAAAAGAGTGGAAAAATATCAAGGCCTAAATAAATATTTTGAAAAGGTGGAATGGCCCGGTGATTATTAGGGGAACTATTTAATACTTAATCTTTATTCTTAATTGCTCTCAAGTGATGACTCTTGAAAAGCTTTTTTTCTTCTAATCATACACAATGTTGTTTGTATGTCATAGTGCAGAGCAAAATTGGTAACTATCAGTCCATGTTTTTGTTGACCAGATCAAAAGAAATCACACTTAAATACTGTGAAGTTCAACAAGGCGAAGTGGTTTTATTAAGAACTTTTGAGGTTTACCGAAAATAGAGCTCATCATTGTCGATAAGAAACTATTCTAGATCTTGATTGATGCACATTGAAAGAATATTATTCTTGTACAACGAGCTGAGGAACAGTTGGATGTGCTGTCAGATATTTGAATGTTTTTAGTGTGTAAAATAAAATAATTCTCTACATCTTCTTTCTCCCTATTCATATTCACTTACTGCAGTGCCTTTTTTTCATCGTTTTAATCATGCCATGTGATGCCCTTGAGTGGCGAGATAAAGTATACAATACCGTAGAGACATGCATGTTTTAAGGCTGATTATGATCTGTTTTCGTTCTATACCTTTTGTTAGGTTAATTAAGGTCAATTTGATGTTGTGGTATGCATTGGAGTGAGATGTACATAGCATTGCAAATTGTTTTAAATAATAATTACATTCTTATGAGATTGCATAAAAAAAGCTAGGTGTTCATCAGCCTTATTATATTGTATTTTTTGTAGTAAGCATAAAATATAGCTAACTCTTTGCATAGTATCATTTGTTTCTCTTTGTTAGGCCTCCAATTTGAACTTTTCATTTGATCTTCAAAACTTTAGTGCTTGTTGTAATATGTTTGAGGATTGCACGGGCATAGTAATAATAATAGTTGTAAAAAAATTGACTACATTATTGATCTGGTGTCAGGTTTTGACCATGACAAATGGTGTATTACCTCCGTCCTGGTTTATTAGTCCCATTTGCATTTCACGTCAAAATTTGACGTTAAATTTAATTAACAAAATGTTAATACATATCTTTAAAAATATAATTAAAAACTATGTTCAAATATGAATCAAATAATATTTTTTCTATAATATGCATTAATATTTTGTTAGTTAAATTTTTAGTAAAATATTGAACAAAATACAAAAAGACTTACAAACCAGGAAGAAGGTAGTATGCGGTAAGCAACCTCAACAACAATGTCATCAAGAGAAAAAATGTCCAAGTCGACGCGGTCAGCGAGATGTCACGGGGAAAATAATGGTGTCCTTTCAGCGCGACAGTGACGCGGGCCGGGGTACAGCGAACCACTGTGTGTGAGCCCCACTCCCGACCTCCATGGACCGAGCTCACCCACCCCCTTCGTCCTCCTCCACAGCTTTCTCCATCTCCTCACGTCCTCTCACTGCCTAGTAGCCTAGCTAGTCTATCATCGTAGCTGTAGCTCCAGAGGCCTCTGGCTCGCAGCGTAGAATACGACTAGACGTAGTGCGAGCTGAGCCTGAGCTACTGCCACTCTCGCGACCCCGGGCTCCTGCTCCGCTCCCCCACCGCCCCGCCCTCTCTCTCTCACTGGCCAGCCTTTAAAGCTGTCACCTTTTGCCACCCTCCCCGTGTCGCTGTACAGTCTCTCTCTCTCCCCCCCTCTCCCTCTCGTCGCTCGTGCTGTGGTGTGCTCGTTCGATTGCCTCAGGTCGGGCGGACGGACGCGAGCTGAGGGCAGGAGGGGCCGGATCCGGTGGTCCGGAGGGCGAGCTAGCGGCCCCGGTTGTCGCGGCGGTGGAGGAGTAGTAGGTGGAGTGCCAGAGGAAGCGGTTCATGGACGTGGCTCCCCCTACCGCAGCCCGGCGGGGCGGCGGGAGGCTGTGAGCGGGTCACGGGCGGCGCCCCTCCCCGCGCCGGCCGGCCGGCGTGTGTGGAGGTAACTCATGTCTAATTTCGCTCTACGCGTCGTTCGGGAGCTCGGGAGGACGATTCTCGCGTGTGCTCCTCAGACTGCTTATCCGCGTCGCCATTTGCGTTTCCTGATGGATCTTTTTTTTTTCGTCCCTGAAAACATTTTTTTCCTGCGATTATCCGTCTATTTTTTGTCTTGTCGCTGGAGGATTTAGCTGATATTTCCGCGCGGCTAATTTTTCCACTTTTGATTCTCACACGAAATCGTGCGATTCTGGCGTCGCCTCGCCGCCCGCATTTGCGTCTTCTGCTGCGGCTGCCTTTCCTTTTTCCTCATTTCAGATACTGAGCCAAAAGCCGCCTCCTTTGCGTGCTTTTCCACGCTTTGTTGTTTAAGGGAGGGATCAGGAGGAGGGATGGAGGGGCGCGGATGGCCCAACAGCGCTCGTCAATCTCCCGCGTTTCCCCATGTCAAATTTGTTCTAACCGCTCGAAAATCTCCTCCCAGGTTGTTCTGCCCTCAAGGATCGCTGCGCGCCGCGAGGGGGTGAAACTAGGACGCAAAGGAAGAGCTTAAGATGGCGGCGGCGGTGGCGGCGATGCGTTGCGGGAGCGGGAGCGGGAGCGACGGCGGCGGCGGCGGCTACGACAAGGGCGGGATGGACTCGGGCAAGTACGTGCGGTACACGCCGGAGCAGGTGGAGGCGCTGGAGCGGGTGTACGCCGAATGCCCCAAGCCGACCTCCACGCGGAGGCAGCAGCTGCTCCGCGAGTGCCCCATTCTGTCCAACATCGAGCCCAGGCAGATCAAGGTCTGGTTCCAGAACCGAAGGTGAGCATGTCGGCCGCCCGCCGCGCTTTCGCCTTTTGTGATTGGATGGAATTTGCTGCATCAGCAGCCATTACGCTGCATGAGAGTGTAATGGTAGCTGGGTAAATTGAGTAAGGATGGATCACGAACAAATGTGGGAGTTTCTAGTTCTGTGTTGGAGCATATGTGTATTTTCCCAATCTGGGCAGGTTCTGCATTCAAGCATAATTGTCATGGGCTTTTCTCCGTGGGTGCAGGTGCCGTGATAAGCAGCGGAAGGAGTCTTCGAGGCTTCAGGCCGTGAACAGAAAACTGAGCGCCATGAACAAGCTCCTCATGGAAGAGAATGAGCGTCTCCAGAAGCAGGTCTCCCAGTTGGTTCATGAGAATGCATACATGAAGCAGCAGCTGCAGAATGTAAGTCTCCATTTTGTTGTTTTACTTTTACAGACCACGTTGCTTGTAGGACCTGGATAAGTGTCTGACCGTGGCTACCTTGTGCTTGCATTACATTTCAGCCTTCGTTGGCCAATGATACAAGTTGTGAGTCAAATGTGACCACTCCTCCAAACCCTCTAAGGGATGCAAGTAACCCAGCTGGGTAAGTGGTTTTTGTTACTGACAACAGGTGGGATCATCCAATTCCCTTTTATGTAAGAACTTGTTACATATCTTCCTTCCATTTTCTCTAGACTCCTTGCAATTGCGGAGGAGACATTGACAGAGTTCCTCTCAAAGGCTACAGGAACTGCTGTTGATTGGGTCCCGATGCCTGGGATGAAGGTCAGTTGCCAATTCTGGAGGTTCTTTGTTCCAACACTGATACTAACTCTAAGTGGATCTATGCATGCTCATTTGTTTCTCCTTCCTGTGATTAGCCTGGTCCGGATTCGTTTGGTATTGTTGCCGTTTCACATGGTTGCCGAGGTGTTGCTGCCCGTGCCTGTGGTCTGGTGAATCTAGAACCAACAAAGGTAACTGTATACCTCAAACTTCGTTTGGAACTTCATGATAGTTCAAGAACGCTCGTTGTTTGTTTCCAAGAGAATCATGAAGAAACTGTTGAATTTGTAGTTAACCATATTGTTTGTATGATATATGGCGTGGTTTCTAAAAAGCGAAGAGAGACCTCAGAAAAAAACTGTACCCCAGCTAGCCGTGCATACATCGCTCCCGTTTCTCTAAAGATGTAAATAAACCCTTTTGGAAAACTGAATCAATAAAGTTTTAAACTTAATAAAACAACTTATATTCTGCAATTTCATTTTTTTTGAAGAATCTTCTCATCTTGCCAGCTGAAACAGAAATCCTATCATATTTTCTTGCACTCCAAACTTCTCTACAAAATTGAGGCACACTGTTCTACTAAGAAATTATTCCCTGGAGTTTCTAATATTGCTGTGCATTCTAGATTGTGGAGATCTTGAAAGACCGCCCATCTTGGTTCCGTGATTGTCGGAGTCTTGAAGTTTTTACGATGCTTCCAGCTGGAAACGGTGGGACCATTGAACTTGTTTACATGCAGGTGAGCATTATGTCATTGATCACTTCTTCCTTTGCACAATAATATGGTGTAGTTTAGTTTGGTAACTTGTATTATCCATGCTACTCCTTCTTACTCTTGGTTTGTGCATTCAGATGTATGCTCCTACCACGTTAGTTCCTGCACGTGATTTTTGGACGCTGAGATACACAACTACAATGGAAGATGGAAGTCTCGTGGTGTGTATGAACTTGAATGTTGTATTGTTGTTAGTCTAACTAGAGTGTAAATTAGAGCCAATGAAGCCTTTTGCTTACATCCCTGTATATCGTAGGTTTGTGAGAGATCTTTGAGTGGTTCAGGAGGTGGTCCAAGTACTGCCTCAGCACAGCAATTTGTAAGGGCTGAGATGCTTCCTAGTGGCTATTTAGTTCGGCCATGCGACGGCGGGGGTTCAATTGTGCATATAGTCGATCATCTGGACCTTGAGGTCTGATTTCAAACATAGGTGTTAAATTCCGTGCATCGATGTTCCCTCCCATGTTTCTTACTAATTTAATTCAATTATATTTTACAGGCTTGGAGTGTTCCAGAAGTGCTTCGCCCGCTCTATGAGTCTTCTAGGGTAGTTGCTCAGAAAATGACTACTGCGGTGCGTTCTTAGTTACTACATTTCTTGATCCGCTTTTACCTTGAATTTGTATTTGTATGCCATCTTCTGTAGTATGTGTACAGTGTCCACCTTTTACTTCTGATGATCAGTTCCTTGTGGCTCTTTACTTGGCAGCTCAGAACCTCAGCCTAGTGCAATTGTTCAATATCTGTTATAATAGGGACATGTTTTTTTGCGGTGAACAGTAAAAAGTGAAACAATCCAAAATATTCTGGCATGCGCAGTTTCATGGAGAAAAAAATATTTGTAATGTTCTGGGCAACGACAAAATAAAAATGATGCTCCAAATAAGCTTTTTTAGAAACCATCTTGGAGCACTGATTTTTTTTTGTGCGTGCAGGACAGCACGAAAGTCTTTCTATTTCGAAAATTTGCACCTAGGTAGACCGGTAGGCAATGTTTGATAATTTTCGGATTTTACTGTTCATGACAGGAGCATATGTACTGGGTTCCAGATTGACACTTTTTATTATAATATCGGTTACATATGGGGAGGAATGATCATAATTGAGTTCCTGTTTTTGGCACCAATGCCTAGATACATGCTTAGATTTTTTTAGAGAATAAACATCTTACTAGAAATGCTTGTGTTGTCCAAAACAATTTAACTACTTTAGTTTAAAGTCATTCGCTGGTTGGTGACTGAGCTCAAATATGCGTTGCTAAAGCGAGATACTTCAAGATGATACTCATAATCCAGAGCTTTAAGTTTTTTATGGCACTTTGGCATACAAAAGTAGCTAACTGCTTTTGCATCTTTTGACTGCTGGATCGTTCTGTAAATCCTAGTTCGGTACTGACCATTTCTTGTTGTCAAGGCATTACGACACATCAGACAGATTGCTCAAGAAACTAGTGGGGAGGTTGTATATGCTCTAGGGAGGCAACCTGCTGTTCTGCGGACATTTAGTCAGAGGCTGAGTAGGTTAGTCCTGGCTAATGATACTGCTACTTTTGCCCGTGCATGCCTTGGGCTGATGTTTATCTTGACACCATTTTCATGCCCTTTCAGAGGATTTAATGATGCTATAAGTGGCTTCAATGATGATGGTTGGTCTGTAATGGCTGGAGACGGCATTGAAGATGTGATTATTGCTTGCAACTCAAAAAAGATTAGAAGCAATAACACTGCTCCCAATGCTTTTATTGTTCCTGGAGGTGTTATATGTGCTAAAGCATCAATGTTACTGCAGGTGATGATGCGATTATTACATATACGTTAATTTGCATTCCCATTGATAAAGACTTTGTTAAGTTTATTAAAACATCTGTTGTTCGATACTGGTATTCTTGCATCTTGTCAAAAATCTGGTGGCATGCATTTGGATGGTAGCCTGGTACTTTAGGTTATTGTACTGTTTGTGCTATTGGCTTGTAGTGGTATACTAGAAATGTCGGTTTTGTTTTGTTTCACTTGGCTAACATTGCAGACACTGGAGAATTGAAAACCAACTTGGATCTTTCTCTTAATTCTTGTCTGTTTTTCAAGCTCTTACTCTGTCTTTGTTTGGTTTACTAGAGTGTTCCACCAGCAGTACTGGTTCGGTTTCTGAGGGAACATCGGTCTGAATGGGCTGATTATAACTTTGATGCATATTCGGCTTCGGCGCTGAAATCAAGCTCATGCTCACTTCCTGGGTTGCGTCCCATGAGATTTTCTGGGAGCCAGATCATCATGCCACTTGCTCACACAGTGGAGAATGAGGAGGTATATTCACAAATCTTTGCATGTACAGCCGTATGATTTGCTAGATGTCGGCATGATTTGGTATCTCTTCGAGACATTACAAATTCCTGTCGCTCATTGCTATATGCGTTATTAATCTATCCATGTAGATAATTGTGATGGATTGTCCTTGGTCGTATTTTCACGTTCTTCATTCTTGTAAATTTCCCATTTGTGTCTCATGTAACCTTCGTAGATAGTATTCCCTTCACTGCATGTGCTTCGTGCAACTTTCCTTGTTTAATAGTGTGGCAGATTGGTAGTATAGCAATAGGTTATTGGCAAGCAAGCCTTATAACAAGTCTATCGTTTGGAGAGGATAATAAACAACATGTATTTATACAAGATATGTTGATAAATTGCAAGCTATTTTTCTTGATGGGCGTAATAGCATGAAACCTTGATGAATAATTCAATATGCAGATTCTAGAAGTTGTTCGTCTTGAAGGGCAAGCGCTCGATGAGGGTCTTTTATCAAGAGATATCCACCTGCTTCAGGTAATAACTGACAGTTCATTGATTTAGTCTCTAGTGTTCTATTATCTGATCAATCAACCAGTTGGATTTCACTTTGCACATTGCTTATTAGATAGATTTCTGCATTGATGCTAGTACTGTGAAGTATACTGACAAGTGGTACTAAAAAGATCTCTGAACTTTATTGATCTTTCAGTTTTGCACTGGAATAGACGAGAAATCAATGGGATCCTGCTTCCAACTTGTCTTTGCACCAATTGATGAGCTTTTCCCTGATGATGCTCCATTAATATCTTCAGGCTTCCGTGTTATACCACTGGACATGAAAACAGTTGAGTATCCTGTTTCTCTAATTTATTGTTATAGTGAAATTCAGGACACCACTTTCCTTTAGTGACCAATAATTCACTTTTCCTGGCAACTGCATTTTTTTACATGTCCTCCTACACAATGCTCAATTCTGTTCAGAAATGCATTGTAACATACTTCTATGCCATCAAAATATTTCTGAAAGTTTTATGGCTGAAACCTGAAAGCCATTCAATTACAGTAGGATGGCTCTTGTTTGGCCCTATCTTCTGGTTTCTACTTTGTTATATGTAGAATGATTTTCAGTTGCTCAGATTTTAACCGTCAATATCTTTCATTTTTTTTGGAAAAGGAGGTTAAAAGTTAAAACCCCCGGCCTTTGCATCAATCGATGCATACAACCATCTTTATTAATTATTGAACAAAGGTCTGACAAGAACATACATCAAGCCAACCGAAGCCACCACTCACACTTACGAACTTGATAATGTGGAGTGCTCTCACTCCCCATATCTAAAACCGGTGTAGTTGCTGATCCATCCGCATAACGTATCGGAACCTACACCTGGTGCAGCAAACTTAAAGCGTACACCACATGCACACGCTTTAGAAGCCGCCATCATCATCGAGCTGACCCATCTTCCGGAAAGAGATTGGCCTCAGCCTTGCCAGTCCGGCCATCCGTCGACGCCACCACGGCGCCCAACGGCACCACCTCCCCGCGCGCAAACTGCCGCAGCACCATGCTGCGAAGTACCACCAGCCGGCACAGCTTGAAGTCTCTAGAAGATCTGTCGTGCGTAGCACCTGCCGAACAGGCATGACACAGCGTAGCACCTGTCGGCCAGGCATGACTTGACATCTCCTTCAAAGCTCCGTGCAAGATGAAGCCGCTGCACCTCCTGCCTCTGTCTTCCAGTGCTGCTCCACAACCAGCTCCCAAGAGAGAAACGACACCGCAATGCCGCCATCGTTCGATCTGGAAGACCAGATCGTAGGGTTTCCTCCGGAGCAGCATGAGTGGGTCGACAGTAGTTACACGACGATGCCTTCATCAAGGTAACACCTTGATGAAGGCATCGTCGTGTAACGGCGCAGAACGCCGCCATCTCCAGCCTTCGGCTCGGTTTTCACCGGCAACTATGTCTCCCCGACTCGCAGCCAGGACTAGATGACGGATCTTGAGATCCGACCACCCAACATCAGGCCGACCACCTCCGATGGAAGAGATGACCACCACCGCCATAA
The DNA here is from genome assembly GCF_002162155.2 of Triticum dicoccoides. Taxonomy (NCBI): domain Eukaryota; kingdom Viridiplantae; phylum Streptophyta; class Magnoliopsida; order Poales; family Poaceae; genus Triticum; species Triticum dicoccoides. The sequence goes on from NC_041381.1 coordinate 327,149,395, forward strand.
TCCTCGTGATGCGTGGCAGAACCGGAGTACCTCTGTGACCTGTCACCGAAGCCGATGACAGGCAACATGTTGAGAACGCGACAGCGGCAGCCCGCCTAGACTCAAAGGGCCTAGATCGAGCCCGCCTACCACGCCGCCGCCTCCTGCCATCCCTGCCGTCAGCAGCAGAGCCCACCGACATGTGCCCCGGCTGCCGCTGCCCGCCATCATCGTTGCAGGAGGACCTAGATCTGGCTGCCGCCGTCTCAGATCCCCGGACGCGAGAGGTGGTCCGCCGCCACCGCGCCACAGGGCCTTCGCCTGGCGACGTTGCAGGCGGCCGCGAAGGGAGGGGGAGGCGCGGGAGGTCGAGGGCAGGACCGGTGGTGGCCGCCCGGTGGCGGCCGCACGGGGTCGGGGGAAGGAGAGTCGTCCAAATCTTCTCGAGTTTCTTGACCTCCTTCGAACTCATCTTTCATAGGATAGTGCACCAGCTGGTAAACACTAGATTTCCTGGCGACTGCATTTTTACATGTCTGTCCTACACAATGCCTCCATTCTGTTGTTCAGAAATGCATTGTAATATCTATGCCATCAAAATATGTCTGAAAATTTTATGGCTGAAACATGAAAGCCATTCAATTCCAATAGGATGGCTCTTGTTTGGCCCAATCTTTTGGTTTTTACTTTTGTTATATGTGGATTGATTTTCAGTTGCTCAGATTTTAACCATTAATATCTTTCATAGGATGATGCACCTGCCGGTAGAACACTAGATTTCCTGGCGACTGCATTTTTACATTTCTGTCCTACACAATGCCTCAGTTCTGTTCAGAAATGCATTGTAACATCTATGCCATCAAAATATTTCTGAAAATTTTATCGCTGAAAGCCATTCAATTCCAGTAGGATGGCACTTGTTTGGCCCAATCTTCTGGTTTCTACTTTGTTCTATGTAGATTTATTTTCAGTTGCTCAGATTTTAACCGTCAATATCTTTCATAGGATGGTGCACCCGCCGGTAGAACACTAGATTTGGCCTCTAGCCTTGAAGCTGGTTCAACTACACTGCAAGCCTCAGGCGGTGCGGACGATTGTAATCTACGATCAGTGCTGACAATTGCCTTTCAATTCCCTTACGAGATGCATCTCCAAGATAGTGTTGCAACTATGGCCCGGCAGTATGTCCGCAGCATTGTCTCCGCCGTTCAGAGAGTGTCGATGGCTATCTCTCCCTCTCGATCTGGCTTGAATGCTGAACAGAAGATAATTTCTGGCTTCCCTGAAGCTGCAACACTAGCTCGCTGGATATGCCAAAGTTACCGGTAAGTACAGCCATCGTCTTCTATTCTAATCGTATGGATGATTGAGGCCAGTAGTGATCAGTGCTGCTTTTTGCTCTGGTCTACACCTATTCTTGCAAGGCCAAGGAGTACAAGTAATAAAACTGCAGATGCCCAAAATTAAATGTGTACTAAAGATTAACTTGAATGGAAGCTGAAGCAAAACAACCATATTTACAGGTTCCATCTGGGGGTCGAGTTATTTAGACAGGCAGATGAAGCTGGGGAATCTTTATTGAGAATGCTCTGGGATCATGAAGATGCTATTTTGTGCTGTTCTTTCAAGGTACCTTTTAAAATGAAAAAGCACTACACACAAAAGTAAACAAATGCGTTTTAACTGTGTTTTGTCTGTTATGTCTTCCTGGATGTCTGTCAAAATCATGTGAATATGGCAAGGCAAAAATGTGGGCTTTCTTGGCTGATATACCTACCTGCATGCTAACATTCTTTCAGGAAAAGCCTGTATTTACGTTTGCAAACGAGATGGGAATTAACATGTTGGAAACATCTTTCGTTGCCCTTCAAGATCTCTCGTTGGACAAGATATTTGATGAAGCTGGTAGAAAGGCACTATACTCCGAGATCCCAAAGTTGATGGAGCAGGTATTCAACTGCTTCTTTCAAGCAACTAAAAAAATTTTACTCTCAAGTCTCAACTGCTAACACAAGTCAGTAGGATCGATACATGCATTTGAACCTTGCCATGTAAAAATTCAAGGAAGCGCCGACATGTTTCATTTCTGTTTGTGTATTTCATCTCATCCGACTCTAATAGGCAGCCTCCACGAACTGATCAAACTTACTTTCCAATCAAGTCCTTTAAAATACATTTTTTGTATGTTCTCCTCCTTGCTCTTGCTCATTTTGGAAACGGATTAGAAGACGGCGCATCTAATAATCATTCATCTATCTGTTCAGGGCTTTGTTTACCTGCCAGGGGGTGTGTGCTTGTCTGGGATGGGCCGCCATGTCTCATTTGAGAGTGCTGTAGCATGGAAAGTAGTTGGTGAGGACAACAATGTGCACTGCCTCGCCTTCTGCTTCGTCAACTGGTCTTTCGTGTGATCATCCATCACCCTTGCCTGTCCCATGCAGCTCCATTTTTGCTCTCTCTGTAGGGGAGAACCGCCGCCACTGGAAAGTAGTTTTACGTTATCTTTAACTAGTTTGTTTCTAGATTTGAAGAGCCAGCATCGGGAAGAATTCTGCCTAGTGTAAAATTTGCTCACGTTTCCACTAATTTACCCAGGCAAGAAGCTGGCTGATGTCTGTCTGGATTGAGGTGCTAGCCTTTCTTGAATCCAGAAAGGTTCCTACTTTTATTCGTGTGATGATGATGGAATGCTAGTAGTAGCGAAATTGGGACATGGCTGATGTATAATCAGTGTTTGTGTGGATTTTTCGCTTTACTCGTCGATTTGTATTTGGTCTGAAGATCGTTTGTTCGACATGAATCATTTGCCAACTGCCTGGCATTCGAGATTTGGCTAAAGAAAGTGAAGGTCAGCGTCAAAGCTAGTCTGACTCTCAATTGTGTGCAGTGAAATACTCAAAACAGCTTCGTCCTCCATGCAACCTCTCCCTCGTGCTCGGCACTCATCTCCTCTGCGCCAATCACACGCCCGCCCTTCCCGGAGCCAAATCCTCGCCGCCTGTGGCCCTGTTGTGGCAGTGGTACATTGTTAGTAATCTACAGGATCTCTCTCTCGATCTATATTACTCACGCAAGGATTTGACTATCAGTATAAGATACAATCACGATTACACAAATTGGGGGCGTTTGCGCTTCAGGCGCCGATTACAGGCAATTTTCCAAACGGGCCATCAAGCAAGATGCACTAACCTCCACGCCACCATATCTCATGTGAATAATAACATCCTTCCTTTCTTTTCTTCTTTCTAGATTTCTTTTTTCTGATCCTTTTTTACCTTTTCCCTTTTTTCTTCTTCCTGGTTCGATGAACTTTTTTAAAATTCGTGAATTTTTTCTACAAAATCGACGAACTTTTTCTCTTGATGATATTTTTTCTTATAATTTAACTTTTCTTCAAATTTGATGAACCATTTTTCAAAATTTGATGAATCTTTTTTCAAATTTGGTGAACTTTTTTCAAATTGGATGAATTTTTCTTCAAGCTCGACGAACTTTTTTTCAAACTTGAGCGTTTTTTTTCAATTTGATGAATGTTTTTTCAAAATCGATGAGCATTTTTCAAAAGTGTTGAACTTTTTTTCAAAATCGATGAACTTTTTTTTCAAAATCCATGAACTTTTTTCAAATCGATCAACTTTTTTTCAAAGTCAATGAACTTTTGTTAAATTTGTGAACTCTTCTTCAAAAGTGATGACGTTTTTTCAAAGTCGATGAACTTTTTAAAAATTTGTGAATTCTTCTTCAAAAATGATGAACTTGTTTAAATTCGCGATTTTTTTAGTATAATTCAGAAAACTGAGTGATACAGCACACATGCTATAAATAGGGTCGTTGGATGTTCTTATAGTTTTGGCGCTTTTATCATTCGCTAGAGTCGAGTAGTTCGTGGTCATGCCCACTGTACGTCAAGACTGGCTCGAGTTCAAATTCTGGAGAGGTCAACCTTTTTTGCTGTTTTTGATGCTCTTATAAGTTCGCTGCGAATCGGCCTTGTTGGGCCAGGCCCAGGTGGGCAGCGCATGGGCCCCGGGATGCGTTAGCAGCGCTGAAGGCGCGGCTTAGGAGCACCCCAAATTGGGGAGGAAGGGAATGGAGATAGAGGAAGAACAGAGAGCCGCCGCCGCCGGGTTCGTGATCCACTGGATGGCCCCTGGTGAGCTGCCGATCACACCCATTCCAAGCTCTGGACTCTTGGTTTGGGCCGGCATGCACGAGTGGGCTGAGCTGCTAGCGAGGCGGCAGACTTGTAGAGGAACTAATTGAGGAGTACCGCTAAAAAAAACTAATTGAGGAGTACTCCTTCAGGAGCCCCCACAAGGGTCACTTGGGTGGGCTGGGAGTGCGCCACTTGGCGCGCTCTCTGCGGCCATCACGTGTCACGTTCTGGGCGCCTCCGGATTTTTTTCCTCTACGTGTTCTCAGTTTTTAGATAATTTTTTCGGTTTCTTTGGCTTTTCTGTTTTCCTTGGGTTTTCCTAGGATTTGGACAAAAAGGGAAAAAATTGTTTTGCATGAAAAACATATTTTTTTTCCGTTCAGCGAGAGGCACAGATTTACCTCTCGTGGAGGCATGGATTTGCTTCCGCGAGAGGCATGGTCGTACCTTTCAAAAAAGGAAAAAAATGTTTTTTTCTCGTTCCGTGAGAGGCACGAATTTGCTTCCGTGAGTCGTGACTCTCAGAAAGGAAAAAACGTGTTTTTCTCGTGAGAGTCACAGATTTACTTCCACGAAAGGCATGGCCGTGCCTCTTGAAAATGAAAAAAAACATGTTCTTTTTTGTTCCGCGAGAGGCACAGATTTACTTCTTGCGGAGGCACAGCCGATTCTCGTGGAGGCACGGTTGTGCCTCTCGAAAACGGAGAAATGTGTTTTTTTCGTTCCGTGAGAGACACGGATTTATTTTTCGTGGAGGCATGGATTTGCTTCTGCAGGAGGCATGACCGTGCCTCTCAGAAAGAAGAAAACACATTTTTCCTTTTTTATCGTTTCATGAGAGGCACATATTTACTTCTCGTGGAGGTATGCATTTGCTTCCGCGAGAGGCACGACCGTGCCTCCAAGAAAGGGAAAACGCGTGCCTCTTCGGGAAGGGAAAAAACGTGCTCCCGGTTCGGGTTTTTTTGCCCGGTGTTTTCATGAAAAAAAATTCGTCGAAACCTATCAACATGGGATCTAGTTTTGAAGATCTCAACACGAGGGATCCAACAGTGAAAACAGTTCGAGATTTGGACGCATGGTCTAAGAGATAAAACATTTTGAATAAACAAATCTACGAAGAAGGCAAACTCTCAGGTTACGACAAGTGGCGCACATGCAACACGCCACTTGTTGCAACCAGGTAAGGTGGGAGTGATCATTGGAAGAAGTACTCCTTAGTTAGTGATTTCGATAGACTTGTTTTCAGTTAAGCATGTTAGTGCCGCTAGCATCCCCCTCTCATTGCGAAGAGGCTTGTTCCCAAACCTCTGCTTCAGGAAAGCGCGCACATAGGACAGTCTTGTCCTCCCAATTGTCAGGTAGAGCTGCACTGTCAGATCAAAGGATGAGCACCCACTCAGTCATGCGCGCGCCCTTCTTCCTCCATCACGTGTCCACAATTGCTGCTGGAACCACAGGAACGCCAGTGAGACGAGGGAGCTGTTGTTCTAGACTTGTACCTGGAGCAGAGCGTGTCGCAGCTGAGAAGCGTGGAACACTGGGTGAACATCTGCGTGCTCTGGCAGCTGCAGTTTGCACACAGCATGGTTGATCTTCTCGACGATCAGGTATGGCCTGTAGTAGCGAAATGAGAGCTTGTGGTTGGCATGCCCGGCGAGATGTTTGCACGTAGGGTTGCAGCTTCAAGAACACCGCGTCGCCCACCTCAAATGAACGGAAGGAGCGTTTCTTGTCGGCGTTTCGCTTCATACAGAGTCGGGCGCGCTGTAAGTGTTGTTGAAGTAGGTCTTGGATAACTGCATGTTCATCCAGCCATGATCGTAGCGCCGACACTGTGCAGCAGTTGGAGGTGGTGATGCCTCACTGACGAGGCTCATGCTCGTACATCATGCGGAATGGTGACATCCCGATGGCTGAGCGGTCAGTGGAGTTGTACCAAAACTGAGCCAGCGGAAGCCAGTGACTCCATCTTCTTGGACAAGCATCAATGAAGCATCAGAGGATGTCTCCAAGCACTAGTTCACGTGCTCGGTTTTCCCATCCGTCTGGGGGTGGTTCGATGTGCTCATGCGGAGCTCTGTGCCGACGTACTTGAAGAGCTCTTGCCAGAAGTTGCTCGTGAAGACATGATCATGATTTGAGATGATGGCTTCAGGGAACCAGATAGGTGTGGTGCATGTACAAAATGGCAACTCTAGCAGCAGTGTAGGGATGCGCGAGAGGAAGGAAATGCGCAAACTCGGTCAACGTGTCAACCAGAACAAAGATGCAGTTTGCCTGACTTGATGGAGAGATGCCACTGATGAAGTCAATGGTGATCATTTCCTACGATTTGCGTGGTACTGGGAGAGATTGGAGTAGCCCCAGGTACGCAACACGCTCAGGTTTGGCATGTTGGCATGTTTGACAACATTTGACATACTGCAACACATGAATCTTCATTTTTGGCCAGGCGAACAATCTCTGCATGCGCTTGTAAGTTGTTGGAAACCGAGAGTGCCCCCCCCCATTGGGCTATCATGGGAAGCGAAAATAATTTGTTGCTGTAGCGATGTGCTAGCGCCCAACCAGATTCGGTCTTTGAACCGGATGATGCCTTGCACCAGAGTGAAAGACCCTTGGAATTAGATCGAATTGCCAACTGCTCCAAGAGGTGTTGAGCCTGCGGGTTTACGTTGTAGTTGTTCAGTATATCATTGGGCCAGGCAGGTTGCCTTGATGTGATTGCAAGGGTCATCTGGAGAGGAGAGGAATGGGATAAAGCATGTTTAGCTCCGTTGTCAACGCCTTTTTTAATAACTGATGTGATACTGAAGCCCGAGAAGATTAGTGAAAGCACGTTGTCGCCAGGGGGTTGTCGGGCGCTGCTCTGCCAAATGAATCAGGCTTCGCTAGTCAGTCTGAATGAGAAATTCCTCGTCTGCAAGTAGGGCCGCCAGTGGTCAACTGCAACTATGACTGCTAGGTACTCCTTTTCATAAGTTGAGAGGCTGTGATACTTGGGACTGAGGGATTTGCTCATGAATGCAATTGTCATGGCATTCAACTGGCAGTAGTCAATATACAGGCGCCAGCTACTGTCCTTTCACTCCACCAAAATCACAGGGGAAGAGAAAGGGCTTTGGCTTTTTTGAATCACCCATGCCTTAAGCATCTCTTTTGATCTGCGCCTTAATTTCTATTTTATGTTCCGATCTGTGTTAGTACAACCTCATATTAACCGGTTGCAGCCCAGGCATAAGAGGAATACGGTGATCGTGATGTGAAGCATCCTACGGTCAAACCCATGGACCTACCTTCGTCTCCCATGACACCACGTGGACCATTGACTAGAGCTCGAGCAAGGGCTATCGAAGCTAAGGTGAACTGGCCCCTCTCCGAACTTACATATTCCACATATGAGACATGGCTACCTCAGGGAAAGACCTTGTGTGTGATTAGATACTTAGAGGAAGTCCATGATGCTGCTACGCCCAATTGACGAGAGGGCGAGGACACAAAGCACAAGGACTAATAGGAAGACCTGCCAGGACACTACAACCACCGGACGACCGGACCACGCCGGATGTTCGACGACTGGAGACTCAACCACCTAGAAGACGCAGCAAACGGAGTCTACAACGACCGTACGAGCAACAAGTATCGGACGTCCGACCGTCTCCGGATACCCGGCACCTCCAGTCCAGAGCCAAAATGCTAGAAGACCGAAGCCTTCCGGATGACCGACGCATCGGATGTCCAACCCCGTCCGGAAATCCGACGACACCTCAACAGGTCCGACAACTGTTTGTGAACAGCCACTCGAGCCGAGGCCCATGTACCCCTTCACCCCCCTAGACAATATATACTCCTTCTCTCCCAACGCTTTAGGGTTAGCCTTGTGATAGATCATATTAGAGATAGAGCTTTGCTCATCTACTTATCCCTACTCCTATGGAGACCAAGACCTCCTAGAAGAAGATCCCCCAAGTGGACTCAAGACCCACTTGTGGGAACATCCTTCAAGGATTAACGACCTCTTTGCTTCAAGGATTGAGATGAACTAGTTCCCCTCTTTTATCTCCCTTTGTTGACTTCGAATCTTGTATCTCCCCTTTTGTGTATGTGGATCTAGCATATGTGTGATTGGATCTTGTCTATTTGAGTGTTTTCCTCTCTTGTCTTCTTCGTGTTCTTCGGGAAACCCCTCCATTTCGTGAAAGATCGGCCGTTAGGGTTCTACCCTACATCATCTTGGTATAATGAGCCATGATTGATCACGAATTTGGAGTCCCTACCCCCACTTTCTAGCCTAATTTTGTGTGTTTTTGTCCAATTTTGAAAATCCCCACAAAAAATAGCCATACCAATTTTTTTGTGATTTGTTTGTTTGATGATGTTTTATTGATTTTCATCCATGGATTTGATGTGTTTCAGGTGGATCTAGCTTTCCCCCATCCCTCCTATCACGTCCATCCACAAAATTTGTCCAATTTTGGTCCCAATATTTCTTTTGTCCACAAAATCATTGAGTTCATCTCGACCATAGTTTCCACAGTCATCGGACATCCGACCGAGACTGGACGTCCGACAAACCCTAACGAAACTGAATTTTTGCGAGGAAATTTGAGCCACCACCCACACTTCCACATTGCCAACTCTAAAACTCATCATTCCATTTTGCAATCCCTTTGAGCTTCCGCAACATTACCACACATTCGGCTACCACTATTGACCTTTTCCATTTGAGATTCTGAGTCGCGGTTCTCCGTTTCCTAACGTGTTTCGCCTACTTAGGGATGGTTCATCACCGACAACGCCGCCGCTCATCTTCGCCACAAACTCGACATCGACAACGACCACTTCACCATTTTGACACCATCAACCATAAGCAAGGATGGTAACATCAACGACATCATTGTATATTCTGCCTTGCCATTGCATTGTTAACCCGAGCCCATTTTGCGTCACTTTCCTATTGAGACTAGCCATTTGAGTATTGCTGGGCAATGCTACTTGTGCACTTTAGTGATACACGTCCCGCATAGCTACCATAGCATGCATATATCATCGTATCGTCTATTGTATCATAAATTGTTCCTGCATATACATCATTCCTATTGTGGTTCAAGCATTTCGCGTAAGTGGCCAAAGAAAATATCAAAAGAGCATCAAAGCTTTTAAGTAAAGAGAGAACAAAGAGCTTGTAAGCAATAGCCATAGGATCGCCACATTGCATATCAAATTGTCATATTCGATCATCTTGGATCATCATGAGAGAATCACCGAGAATCATACATACATACCATACTTTGGATAGAAGTCGTTACGCTTTGTTTCTCATAGGTTTGTGCACAAGTGTCGTATCTCGCCTATTGAGCAATAGTGCTAGTGTCTCTCTAGAGTTGTGCAACAAGAGTATTTTCCATGGATTCCACATTTTGAGCTTGTTCCTTGGTTGCACGACCCATTTATCTTTCCGTGTGCCACATATTGCTATTTGTCTACTTGTTTCACTTGCAAATTTGTGAATCTCTTTCAACATTATTGAATCTTGCTAGCAATCGCATAAATTTTGTGCCACCATCCTCACCAAGCTACTCCAAAAGCTTTATTTGTGTAGGTGTGAGAATAGACAAGATCCAGTACCAATTGTGCTATTTCCATAATACCGGATTGGATGATCTTTGATCCATCTTCAACATTGGATAAGGGACATTTGGTATAGTTCTTTCCTTTCTTCCACTCACATATTTGCTTGAGATGATGGATAGGCCAAGTACTTATACCAATCCACTCTTGCACGAGCAAGAAGAGGAGCTGACCAACTACATCACAAAGAATCACTTCTTTGGCGCACAAAGAGCTTTGCATCAAGAAAATGAAGCTTTGGGCGAACGCATCGAACAACTCACCACCGACATGCGACAGTTCAAAAAATGACCAAGAGACTACCTTGACACCATGATGGAAACCCTAAAGGAAGACCTACGAGCCATGATGGTCAACCGATCATCTACAACGTCATCATCATCAAGACGACACCAACACTCTTCGGATACCTCTTCGGATTCGAGTCATTCTAGACCTTGTTCGCATCATCGTCAAGCTCATGAGGATCATCAAGCTCTACAAAATCAATTCCATGGAAATGGTTTGCAAGGCCGCCTTCGAGAGCGCGAACAACAACGCCGACAACAACAAGCCAACATGGACCAAGAGCAAGCTCCACCACACCAAAGAAACCTTAACCAAGGGTGACACCCTCTGACAAGAGCAACAACAATGTGAGGAACAAGCCCTTGAAGCCCAATGTTTCTACATGAAGCAACCAAAAACATACAAGAGCGCAACCGCCATGTATGACTAGAAGAAGAGGTTATCCGCCAAGAGCGACAAGAAGAATCCGCACGCCTTGAGGAGCGCCAAGAGTTGAGGAACTGTGCAAAATTCCACGCCCTCAACGTCAAGATAATCAAGAGGAGCACGATGAACAAGAGGTTGAATACCATCCTCCACAACAAGGGTGTCATCGGTAACATCATCAACACAATGAAGACCGACGCTACGACAAGCTCAAGTTCAACATGCCAAAGTTCTCCAGTAGCAATGACCCCGAGGACTACCTATCATGGGCATTGAAGGTTGACAAGATATTTCGTCTTCACAATTATGAAGAAAAGCAGAAAATTGCCGTGGCCTCACTTTAGTTCCAAGATTATGTCCTCATTTGGTGGGAACAAGTCACTGAGCGGTGTGAAGCAAAAGGTGATCTACCCATCACAACATGGAATCAAATGAAGGAGGTCATGAGAGCGCGTTTTGTGCCTACATACTATAGTCGAGATCTCTTCAAGAAATTGCAACCTCTCAAGAAAGGCACCAAGTCCGTTGAAGAGTATTACAAGGAAATGGAGATTGCAATGATACGATCCAATGTCACAGAAGATGAGGATCAAACTATGGCACGCTTCTTGAATGGACTCAACCACCCTATCAAGAAGATCACCGATTCCCAACTGTACACGAACCTCCTCGAGCTAGTGCACCAAGCTACCAAGGCACAACGACAAGTGCAAGATGACTACAAGTATGCCAAGTACTCTTCCAAGAACTATGACTCATACACTCAAGCTTCAACAACTACAACGCCTTCTACTTCGAAAAAAGCTTCACCAAGCAACAACGACAAGTCAAGTTACAAGAAAACTTCGACGTCTTCGAGTCGTCCTCTTACTACAAGCAACTTCAAGCCTAGAGCTTCATCATCAACTACTCCAGCGGATGAGTCTATCAAGATGAGTTCCATCAAATGCTTCACATGTCAAGGCCGAGGCCACAAGACATTTGAGTGTCCCACTCGGCGCACCATGATCGCCAATGACGACGACACCTATGACTCTATGAGTGAGGAAGAAATGGAAGCACTTGAGCAAGTGTCCATGCAACGGCAAGTGAATGAAGATGAATACAATCAAGTCTTTTGTGACAATGATTCGAGCCCCGCTCTTGTTGTCTCCAAGGTCTTGACACTTCAACACCAACAAGACGAGGACCAACGTTGCCATATCTTCCACACCAAAGCAGGCATGAATGGACGTTCCGTCAAAGTCATCATAGACACTGGAAGTTGCCACAAATTGGCAAGCGAAGAGCTATGTACCAAGCTACAATTGGTCAAGATGAAACATCCTCGTCCCTACAAGGTCCAATGGCTTAGCGACTCCGACACTATTCAAGTGGAGCACACCGTTCAAGTCTCCTGATTGGCGCCTATGAAGACAGATTGGAGTGTGATGTGGTTCGCATGCCCGTTTGCCACCTCCTACTTGGTCGACCTTGGCAATTCGACCATAGCATTATCCAATAAAGGGCGAACCAATCACTATAGCTTCAAGATGAAGGGAAAGGAATACGTGCTACGACTTATGTCTCCAAGTCAAGTGATCGCCGACAAGCAAGCATCTACCCATCATGGAGAAAATGGTGAGAGAGTGAGCCACCAAAAACAGAGTGAGCGCCACAAGCCAAAATTGAGTGTCTCCACGATGAGCGGAAAGAAAAACTTAGTGCTTTTAGCCACCAAAAGAGATTAGAGAGATGTGTGTGAGAGCCCATCTAGTGTTCTTTACTATGTACTAGTGTGCAAAGATGAAGCGGCTAGAACTAACATCTCTCACCATCTACCTCTAGTGTTGTCTAATTATTGCAGGAGTTCGCGGACTTGTTTTCCAATGAGCTACCTCCCGGACTTCCTCCACTTTGTGGCATCTAACACCGCATCAACCTCATCCCTAGCGCACCTCTACCGAGCAAGGCACCATACCGCGTCAACCCCGAAGAAACTAAGAAAATACAAAGGCAAGTACAACATCTCATTGAGAATGGGCATGCACGTGAGAGATTAAGTCCTTGTGATGTTCTGGTTATTCTTGTGCCCAAGAGAGATGGTAGTTTTCACATGTGTTCTGATTGCCGCCCCATAAATGCTACCACCATTCGCTATAGGCATCCCATTCCACGCCTTGATGATATGCTAGATGAACTTAGCGGAGCCACAATTTTCTCAAAAATTGATCTTAAAAGTGGCTACTCTCAAATTCGCATCCAAGAGGGTGGCGAATGGAAAACAACTTCCAAAACCAAATTTGGCTTATATGAATGGTTAGTAATGCCTATGGGCTTATCCGAAGCACCTAGCACTTTTGTGCGTGTGATGCATTATGTTCTTCGCAAATACATTGGCATATGTGTGGTGGTCTACTTTGATGATATACTTGTGTTTAGCGAATCTCTAGAAGATCATGTCACCCATCTTAGGGACGTATTGCAAGTTCTTTGAAATGAGCTACTTTATGCTAACATGGAAAACGCACATTTGGTGTTGATAAGCTTGTTTTCTTGGGCTTTGTTGTGTCTTCTAAGGGTGTTCATGTTGATGAGTCTAAAATTGACGCAATTAAAACTTGGCCACAACCAACAAACTTGCAACAAGTACGTAGTTTCCTTGCCCTAGCCGGCTTCTATCGTCGATTTGTTAAGTACTTTAGCACTATTGCATCACCATTACATGCTCTGAGTAAGAAGAATGCACCCTTTGTATCTAAAGTATAATTACTCACCAACATGACTCACATATCACTATCATCATATCTCAAAACTATTACAAAGAATCAAGTTTATTTTGTCCAATGATCTTCATGGAAGTTTTTATTATATCCCTCTTGAATATCTATCACTTTGGGACTAATTTCATATGTTGCTTTTGATAAGCTCAAAAAAAATTTAAGTGAAGAACATGAGCATAAAAATTTTCTTCTCTCAAAATAATATAAGTGAAGCATGAGAGAATTTCTTAAAAAATATACTAACTCTCAAATAAATCTAAGTGAAGCATGAGAGTTTTTCTTCAAAAAATTTAAAGCACACCGTGCTCAAAAAGATATAAGTGAAGCACTAGAGGAAATGACAAACTACTCCAAGAAGATATAAGTGAAGTTCAAGCGAGTAGTTAAGCAAAGGGGTAGCTAGTTGAGGACTCTCTCTTATTTAAAAACTTCCAGATATAAGTATTTTATTAAAACAGCAAGAAAAACAGAATAAAATGACATTCCAAGGATAGCACACATCATGTGAAGAAGCAAAAACTTAGGCTCAACTGATACTAACCGATAATTGTTGAAGAAGAAAGGTGGGATGCCTACCGGGGCATCCCCAAGCTTAGATGCTTGAGACTTGTTCAAATATTAATCTGGGATGCCTTGGGCATCCCCAAGCTTGAGCTCTTGTGTCTCCTTAATTCCTCTCATATCACGGTTTCCCTAAATCTTAGAACTCCATCCACACAAAACTCAACAAGAACTCGTGAGATAAGTTAGTATAAATAATTGCAAAACCTTATCATTCTCTATTGTAGAAAATCATCGAAATTATAATTTAACATTGCATACTAAATGCCTTTGCATATTTAATATTCCTATCCTCAAATAGAATCATTAAAGAAGCAAACATATGCAAACATAACAACAATCTGTCTAAACAAGACAGTGTGTAAAGAATGCAAGAAGATCCTTACTTATCACTGCAAAAATTCTGAAAAATTACCACACTGTAGAAAATTTATCGTAGCTTATTGTGCAAAAAGTTTCAACATTTTGTCACATACTGACTTTCCTCAAGAATTCACACAATAGGATGCAACTTTCGGTTTTCAAACAGCCACATATAGACTTGCAAAATAAGCATGGTAAAGGCTATACTTGACATTTTTATTGAAATAAAAGACACAAAACATTACTATAAATAACAGCAAGCAAATCCTAACAAAATAAAATGATGCTCCAAGAAAAACACATATCATGTGACGAATGAAAATATAGCTCCAAGTGAGGTTACCGATAATGTTAGAGACGAAAGAGGGGATGCCTTCCGGGGCATCCCCAAGCTTAGTTGCTTTGATCTTCCTTGAATATTACCTTGGGGGTGCCTTGGGAACCCCCAAGCTTAGGGTCTTGTCACTCCTTATTCTCCTCATATCGATATCTCACCCAAAACTTGAAAACTTCAATCGCACAAAACTTAACAAAACTTCGTGAGATAGGTTAGTATGATAAAGAGAAAACCATTCACTTTGGTACTGTCAAAGACAAGATTCATATTTTTTTATCACACAATGCCTATTGTACCTTATCATTTACACAATTTATATTGAGCAATATAAGCCATAGAAACTAGAAAACAAGTAAACTATGCATTGAAAACATAATCTGTCAAAAACAGAACAGTCTGTAGTTATCTGAACTAGGACCATACTTCTGCTACTCCAAAAATTCTGAAAAATTAGTACAACATAGGGAATTTTCATATCAATCATCTGTAAAAAATTCAGATCAAAAGCTCGTCCAGTGAGTTTTGAAAATTCATGGACTGAATGCAAAAGTTTCTGTTTTTGCCCAAAATCAAGTCAACTATCATCCACACTATCCCAAAGACTATACTTGACACTTTATAGGAACAAAAGCTATCTAACATGATTAGTACAGTAGCGTAATCATGTGAACACATAAAAACAGTAGGGGTAAATGTTGGGTTGTCTCCTAACAAGCGCTTTTCTTTAATGCCTTTTAGCTAGGCATGAATATTTCAATGATGCTCACATAAAAGTAAGAATTGAAACATAACAGGAGCATCATGAATCACATGACAAGCACATTTAAGCCTAACATGCTTCCTATGCATAGGGATTTTGTGAGCAAACAAATTATGGGAGCAAGAATCAACTAGCATAGGAAGGCAAAACAAGCATAACTTCGAAACTTTCAACACATAGAGAGGAAACTTGATATTATTGCAATACATACAAGCATATGTTCCTCCCTCATAATAATTTTCAGTAGCATCATGAATGAAATCAACAATATAGCTATCACATAGAGAATTCTTTTCATGATCCACAAGCATAAAATTTTATTACTCTCCACATAAGCAAATTTATTCTCGTCAATAGTAGTGGGAGCAAATTCAACAAAATAACTATCATGTGATTGAATATTAAAATCATGATGACAAGTTTCATGGTTATAATCATTCAATATAGCATACATGTCATCACCATAATCATCATAGATAGCAACTTTTCTATCATAGTCAATTGAAACCTCTTCCAAAATAGTGGATTCATCACTAAATAAAGTCATGACCTCTCCAAATCCACTTTCATCAATATAATCATCATAAATAGGAGGTATGCTAGCATCATATTAATTTTTCTCATCAAAACTTGTAGGACTAAAAATATCATCTTCATCAAATATAACATCCCCAAGTTTATGGCTTTGCATATCACCAGAATCATGTATATTCTAAGAATTCATCCTACCAACATTGAAATCATGCTCATCATTCATGGATTTTGTGCCAAACATTTTTATTGAATTCTTCTTCTATCAACTAAGCACAATTTTCCTTCCCATCATTTTCAAGAAAGACATTATAAAGATGAATAATATGAGGCCACCTCAATTCCATTTTTTGTAGTTTTCTTTTGTAAACAAAACTAGTGATAAAACACATTAAAAGATTCAATTGCAAGATGTACATATGTACCTTCAAGCACTCACCTCCCCGGCAATGGCGCCAGAAAAGAGCTTGATGTCTACTACGCAACTTTATTTTTCTAGACTCCTGTTGGGCCTCCAAGCGCAGAGAGTTGTAGGATAGTAGAAATTTTCCCTCAAGTGGATGACCAAAGGTTTATCAATCCGTGGGAGGCATATGATGAAGATGGTCTCTCTCAAACAACCCTGCAAACAAATAACAAAGAGTCTCTTGTGTCCCCAACACACCAAATACAATGGTAATTTGTATAGGTGCACTAGTTCGGCGAAGAGATGGTGATACAAGTGTAGTAATGATAGTAGATATTGATTTTTGTAATAGGAAAAAATAACAAATAACAAGGTAGCAAGTGATAAAAAATAGCACAAACGGTATTGTAATGCTTGAAAATGAGGCCTAGGGTCCGTACTTTGGCTAGTGCAATCTCTCAACAATGCTAGTCTAATATAACCATCCCTCAAAGTGCGATGAAGAATCACTCCAAAGTTCCTATCTGGCAAAGAACATAAGAAGAAATTGTTTGTAGCTATTCTTTCCGATCGATCTATCCAAGAGTTCATACAAAAATAACACCGAGTTATTCTTTTCCAATTGACCTATCAAGTTTTCGTACCAAAATAACACTAAGTTATTATTTCCGATCGATCTATCAAGAGTTCGTACTAAAATAACACCAAAGCAAATTCAGATTCATAATACTCAATCCAACACAAGGAACCTCAAAGAGTGCCCCAAGATTTCTACAAGAGAAACAAAAGATGAGAATGTGCATCAACCCCTATGCATAGATTACCCCAATGTCACCTAGGGAATCCGCGAGTTCAGTGCCAAAACATATCTCAAGTGAATCAATATAATACCCCATTGTCACCATGGTATTCACATGCAAGACATATATCAAGTGCTCCAAAATCCATAAAAGTATTCAATCCGATAAAACAAAATCTCAAAGGGAAAACTCAATTCATCACAACAAGATAGAGAGGGAGAAATGACATATGATCCAACTATATTAACAAAGCCCGCGATAAATCAAGATCGTGCCATCTCAAGAGCACGAGAGAGACAGAGAGAGAGATTAAACACATAACTACTGGTACAAACACTCAACCTCGAGGGTGGACTACTCCCTCCTCATCATGGAGACCATAGGGATGATGAAGATGGCCTCCGGTGATGATTTCACCCTCCGGAAGGGTGCCGGAATGGGCTCTCGATTGGTTTTTCGTGTCTACAGAGGCTTGCAGCGGCGAAACTTCCGATCTAGCGAATCCCTTAGGGTTTTTGGAATATTTTGTAATTCATAGGGCGAAGAGGCGGTGCGGAAGGTCATCGAGGGGGGCACAACCCACCTGGGCGTGCCCTGGTGGGTCGTGGTCCCCTCCGAGCCCCCTCTGGTACTTCTTTGGCCCAAAAGGTGTCTTCTGGTCCAAAAAAAATCTCCAGAAAGTTTCGCTATGTTTGGACTCTGTTTGGTATTGATTTTCTGCGATGTGAAAAACAAGTAAAAAACAGCATCTGGCACTGACCACTATGTCAGTAGGTTAGTCCGAAAAAATGATATAAAGTTGGTATAAAATGATTTAAAACATCCAAGAATGATAATATAACAACATGGAACAATAAAAAAATTATAGATACATTGGAGACGTATCAACACACTCAAGTAACTAGTGTAAACTAGTCTTTCTTACACAAGGAGCATCTCAGCATACAGAGGGACATGGATAAACATGGTCATTGGATATCATCAAGGATCCCCTCCTTCGTACACTTCGCCTCGAACAGTCATACAACCGACATTACCTTCTTGCAATAGTTCTGGGCTTCTCGGTTCTTACCCTCCGGATTCCATGAGCTCAGCCACCACGTATACAAGATGACATATGCCTCCCAAGCACCTTCCATCCAGTCCGAGAGCTTCCATAGATCGACTTGGGGGCATCTCCTCGGATACGCTGCACCAGCGCAAAAAGCTACTCGGCAGCGGCGAGTCAGGCCATAGAGCCAGACAGATGTCCTCCATGGCAGGCCTAGCTGTACAAAATAGCTCGGCCATCTGCTTGAGCTGATCACCAAGAAGCTTGGGCCGAATTGAATCCTGGAATTGCATCCAGAAAGACTTCTCCGCAGCAGCGTCCTCGCGTATGTCGAAATACTGGCACACTTGTGGTACACTCTCCGGAAGGTTCGAGAGCGCACCTGACATGCGCCATTTTTGCTTTAGTGAAGGGAATGCTTCATGGCCAAAAATGCACCGCAGTAAGTACGATTTACCGGTAGCTATGATGGTAACATGTTGAAGCTCCTCTTTGGCAGCTTTCACTTGAGAGGTGGCCTCCTGGCAATCTACCTTCAGCTTCTTGAGCTCGGTGGCATAATGCCTGGAAGAAACCTTCCAAGCATCACATTCAGCGACTGTGCTCTTTAGGTCCTCCTCAACCTGGGCAATCCGAGCTTGGGCAGCTAGCCAAGTTTTATGTTCCTCTGCCAACTCTTTTGCGCTTTTCCGCGTTGTAGCCTTCTCCTATTCGGCCTCTAGTAGCACTTTTTCTAGATTAGCCCGCATGCTTGCAAGGTCCTTCTCGGATGCTATTAAAGCACAAATCATACTTGGATTAATAATTAAACTGTTTTTGACAGAGAAAATTAGCAACCAATGGAATTTTCCTTACCTTGCGCCCGAGCCACCTGGTAACGAAGCAGTTGCCGATCCTCCTTGTAGTGTGCAAGTTTGGCTCTCATCTCCTCCAAGTCCGCCGTGTTATCAGCGGAAGCAAAAGAGGAGGCCTGCTTCAAAATCCAAAAAGCCAATAAAATCGAGCATACGATTCGATCCCCTAGTCGGATTCCTCGATCGAACTAGAGTCTCGGGGGCTACTGCATATTCACATTAGAATCATAATTTTTTCACAACGCTGAAGCCAGTTTTGTAAACTAGCTTTAGACTTGGGGGCTACTGGGTTATTTGCCTTTCCAAATAAATTACCGCAGACACTGGCTATACGTGGGTATACTAACAAAGCAATTTATAAATAGAAACACACGAGTAGTCGTGTGTGCTTACCTCGAAGCCTTTTGCAAGGCTGATGAACACTTCCATAATCCCAGCCTTGGCTGACTAGAATTTGAAAGAGTCGTGCCGAGGAGGTGATACGTCTCAACCGTATCTATAATTTATGAAGTATTCATGCTGTTATATTATCATTCTTGGATGTTTTACAATCATTTTATAGCAACTTTATATCATTTTTGGGACTAACCAATTGACCCAGTGCCCAGTGCCAGTTGCAGTTTTTTGCTTGTTTTTTTACATCACAGGAAATCAATATCAAACGGAGTCCAAACACCGCAAAACTTTTTGTGGATTTTTTATGGACCAGAAGACATCCAATGGGACAGAGCAGCACCCGGGGGGTGCTCCAAGGGGGGCACAACCCACCAGGGTGTGCATGGGCCTGGTGGGTTGTGCCCACCTCGGTGGCCTCCCGCCCCCTCTTCACCCTATAAATTCCCAAATATTCCAAAAACCCTCATGGAGACCCTAGATCAGAACTTCCGCCGCCGACAAGGCTCTGTTGCCACAAGAAACCAATCTACACCCTGTTCCGGTACTCCGCCGGAGGGGTAAATCATCACCGGTGGCCATTTTCATCATCCTGGTGACTACTAGATTGTACTGTTTTGGAATACTACTGTTATGTTTGCATTGCTTGCATATGTTTGCTTGTTTAATGATTCTATTTGAGGATGGGAGTATTAAATTTGCAGAGGCATTTAGTATGCAATGTTGAATATTAATTTTTGTGATTTGCTATAGTAGAGAATGATAAGGTTTTTGCATTGGTTTATACTAACTTTTCTCATGAGTTCTTGTTGAGTTTTGTGTGGATGAAGTTTTTAAGATTTAGGAAAACTGTGATATAAAAGGAATTAAGGAGACACAAAAGCTCAAACTTGGGCATCCCAAGATGATATTTCAAGAAGTCTCAAGCATCTAAGCTTGGGGATGCCCAGGTAGGCATCCCACCTTTCTTCATCAACAATTATCGCTTAGTATCGGTTGATCCTAAGTTTTGGCTTCTTCGCATGAGTTGTGCTATTCTTGGAATGTCATTTTGTTTTGTTTTGCTTGCTGTTTTAATAAAATACTTACATATGAAAGTTTCAAATAAAAGTTACCAAGACTTATATTTTGGAACGGAGGGAGTATGCTAGTAGTACAATATGTTCCTTGTACTGAAGATGAGCAGGGACATTTGCAGTGTAGAGGTCTATACGGTTGGTTGTGATGGACACTTTGAGCCTCTTTGATTCGTAGGATCTTGTAAACATAGGAATAGGATTTGTAGTGGCCTGCCCACTTGAATCCTATAAGAATAGCAAGGAAATGCGCGGAGCTGTGTCGCCTTTGAGAGTTATACTGATATTAACAGTACCGCACCTTCACTTGAAGAGAGCTGGTATCTGAAGCCTTTCTAGCCGTACCGGCAATACCAGCACATATATTCCAGCAAATTCCACTTTGCTGATTTTACTCTGATGCTTAAGGTTTTCCCGTTATATCTACACTATGATCTGTGTAGCTGCTCTATGTCGCACTAGCAGCAGTCCACTCTTGAAGCTAAACACTGCAATGACTTACAAAATTGGCACCAAGGCATTGAGTGCCATTCTGGATGCAATGTAACTCATACGCTCCCCACCTGTTGACTCTTGTTCAGAATATGATCCTAATGACTATTCTAACCTCCAGGAGTCAAAGGCAGATGGCCTGTCCTGTTCACCCATCAAGGTGCCTGTTCTAATTTGGCAATGTTTTATTGATTGCGGGTATCTTGCATATGTTGTCTTGCATTTCTTCTACTTTGTTGCACCGCTATCTGCTTAGTTTACTCATCATATATGTCGAGATACCATGCACATCCATTATCAATACATATTCCATCTGTCATCATACCATGTTTTTTCACTCAAATGCTGTTCATGTGCATCAGACATCAAAAAGGAAGAGGGTGATTGCCGAACCTGAAGGAGCACCAGCAAAGTCCTTGAAAAACATGGTGGTGCCGGAGAAATCAGACAACACCCCACTTATATTGGTTGTACAACCAGTGACAGAAAACGTAGGTCCGACTCCAGCAGACTGTACCCATACTTCACTGGCCACACCACTAGCCCAACCACACAGGACCTGCACTCCAGCAAAAGGTATACCGATTTCATTTGCCATAGCACCAGTTGTACCACAGAGAAATCCCACTCCAGCAAAAACTACAGCAAGTCCACCGGCCGAAGACCTATCCCAACTACAGAGACGGCCAATTCCTGCAGATTGGAACCCCATTCCATTTATTCCCAGTTTAAAAGACAATGCTTTCAATGTTGTTAGGGACTACGTGCATATATTCCCATCATGGGAAGATTATTGTGAAGACAAACACCATTTTCACATCTTCCTGTCCAACTTACGTGTAAGTGCTATTATTCATGGTTATTATTTTCCTATTTTCTGCTGATTGAACACATCAATGATTTACATTACATTGTTGTAACTAGGCGAGGGTCAATCTGGATAGTCATGACGAGCAAAGCTTGCTTGTGCTTTTCAAGGAAGCATTGCAGCAGTATCGGTGTTACCTGAGGAAATCACACTTTTGTGGCAAATCTATAAACGAATTTCTTGTGAAGTCTCCTGTGCTAAATTTAGAAGACATTGAATGGAAAAACCCTTGTTATGCACAGGTCTCGTTCCCAGGATGAGGTACTGTCTATGATATCGCATGACAATTTGAACTTCTACTTTTCCGCATGTGCCTTACAGATCTTTTTTGTAGGAAATCTGCTCGAAGAAGAATTCTGGTTTGAAAAGAACGACAGGATATCACAAATATGCTGCCCGCTACTTTGCTCTTGTTAGTACCTGTTGTCCTGTATCACTGTACTTGCATACATACCTGGTTCCTTATGTGACAGCAGTATGCATGATAGCTTGCTTATGAATAGTTCGCTCCAAATTATCTGATCTATATGAATGGTTACATTAGTGTAGAATATATCCAATGCCAATGTATTTTTAGCTCTGCATTGTTCTTGTAAGTACATGTTGTCCTTTATCAATGTACTTATAATGACAGGTAGTTGTTCATGTACCATCACTCTGCAGCTTATTTTCCTTTGCCCTCCATTTTCTACACATCAGATCTATATTTACTCTTACCATAAGGTTGGCACTGAAGAAGTTTAGCTGTGCATTGCTCTTGGCTGTACCTTTTGCCTGTATCGCTGCACTTACATTTATAGCTACTTGGTTATGTAGCATCACTCTTCATCTTATCTTAAATATTCGCCATTTTTTCGTATATTATCACATCTATATTTACTCTTAACAAAATGTAGAATAAAGGTAATGCTTATGAAGAAGATTCCGTGGTAAACTTCTTGAATTGCCCCCCCCCCATCAGCATGGACAAGGCCTTTATAGAGCCTGTCTTCACCAATAATGTAAGTTTGTCCATCTCAAGCCTTCAAACTTTGTTGTATATATTTGGTTAGGCATGACTGCAACAACTGTTTATTTTTGGTGTTTGCATCAAATTGCATGTTTAAAGTTTATTATGTAGTTCATAAACAAAAGTTTGTCCTTTCTCAATTTAAGTTTTCAGTTGTACAACCAAGTTCCTTATTCATACCATGTAAATTATACTATACAGAGCAAGTGATCTTCTTTTGTACTACATGTATGCTTCTGTTCTTCATCCGTAATCCAGTGGTGTGGTGAACCTACCCACTACAGCACAATGTCATATTCTGCAATGTCTTAACTATGAACAATGTCATATCATTCTACTACTCTCTCCGTCCGAAAATACTTGTCATTAAAATGGATGTATCTAGATGTATTTTAGTTCTAGACACATCCATTTTGATGACAAGTAATTCCGGAGGAGGGAGTATTATTTAAACCGTCTCTATATTTGCCAATCTGAAATGGGATAAATTGACAGCACACTAACCATTGATACTTATGAGTTCTTGATCTGTAATCCAGTGGTGTCGTGAAGCTGCCAACTCCTTCACAATGTCATTTCCTGCCATGTCTTGACCTGAACAATACCATATTGTGTTAATGCAATTTTAAACTGTGTCACTTTATTCGTCATTAAGAAATGTGATGAATTGTCAGCACTGATACTTTTATGAGCAAAACCCGTCATCTGTCTGCTTGTTTATCTTTCAGAGTGAGGAAGATTTAAGTGTTGAAGAAGCGCAGTCTCATCATCTTGCTCAGCTGCTTGCGCTGCAGCTCCCTAGCAGGGCTAACCTTTCTTGAACTCTATTGAAGTGCTGTTGGTTTTGTATATTATTTTGTCGGCATGTTTATTTGCACTGGTGGCGATCTTTGATGCCCAGTGTATGTAATCTGCTATCTGCTTGTGCTTTATTATCATAGTGGCGAACTTTGATGCCTAGTGGATGTAATATGCTATAATTTCTTTGTTGTATAGTCTAGGTTTTTTCTTATTCACGATGCTGCAGTTATTTTACATTTTATATATCATGTCTTCGCAGTAAACCGGCCAAACCGTAAAATTACGGTACATAATCGGGCCATCATGCAATCACGATGTAGGTTGGGCCTAAAACGTGCCAAACATCTAACGGGCCGGCAGCAGCCTGAAATGAACCCCAGCCCATGATTGTGCGAATCAAATCACGGGCTTTTAATAGGCCAAAATTGTCTTGGTCCTTGTTTGGCCCAATCAGATATCAGCTGCGAGCAGGCCGGATGCAAACCGGGCCATAGTTAGGCCCAACTATATGACGAGCATTTAATAGACCAAAATTAATATAGGGCTGAAATGTTAAACGGGTCCTTAAGAGGCCAAAACTAATGTCAGGCCGAATTACTAAGTGGGCCTCTAGAAAGTGGGCCCAAAAGCATAGTGTCCAGTTGACGGACCGAATCTGATATGGGCCATAATTGAGCCCATAGCCTCTTAAAGGGTCGTACCTGATCTGGGCCATAATTTGGCCCGGAACGTGGTAGGCTTTTAACGGGCCGGATCTCATATGGGCCACTATTAGGCCCGGAACATGGTAGGCCATTAATGGACCGGATCAAATATGGGCCGGCATTTGGCCCAAAACATGGCAGCCAGTTAATGGGCCGGCCTACTAGGGTCCTCAAATTCTTGTGGGCCTACAGCTGGGCCGGCCCATTAATGTCGGCGAAATCTCGTGGGCCTTTAGCCGGGCCGGCCCATTATGTTCCGCAAGAATCTTGTGGGCCTTTACCTGGGCCGGCCCATTATGGCACACAAAAATCTTGTGGGCCTTCACCTGGGCCGACCCATTATGGCCCACAAAATCTTGTGGGCCGTTAGCTGGGCCAGCCCATTATGGTTCGCAAAATCTCGTGGGCCTTTAGTTGGGCCGGCCCATTATGGTCTGCAAAATCTTGTGGGCCTTTAGTTGGGCCGGCCCATTTAAACTTGATGGGCCGGTCCATGTGTCAACATATCATAGGCTCGTCTCGCCCATTGGATGAGTGACACCTGTGCCAGCGCGGACCTGACACGTGTCTCCTCTAGCCAATGATGATTTTACACGTGGAAAATGCCCATTGGTCGGGGCTGTTAACGGGTTATCGGATCCAAAACCCGAACCGATAGCTTAACGGCGTTCCGTTACGATGGATGCCACGTGTCGGTCACCCTTGACGAAAGCACTTCTGTGACGCGCGATTTATCATCATGGAAGTGGACACTTTCGTGATGATAATTTTGGTAATGTCATGGAACACTTCTACGAGAGCACAAGTATGACTATCTTGATTCTGTCATAAATTTGTCATGGATGTACATGCATGACAAAAAACGTGACCTACTATGATAAACACGTATCATCACGGAAGTGTATTTTTTTTGTAGTGATTCCTCAACTGTTGATTGGTACCTGGTACCTTCAAACATCCAGACTATCCTCCCATCTGGGTAGATATGAGCTATGGAGTAGAACTGCATAATGAGCTCATAATTCCACTTTGTGAGCTTCTGCCCAACAAAGTCTACTACTCCACAAGACTTGAAATTCTCATAGACTCCAGGATAGTGCTCTTCATTCTTCTTGATATAGTCCCAATCAACCCATCTCATGTCACAGACTATGGGTTTCTTGTCAAGCAGCACCATCTCATAGAAATCCTGCTGTTCCTTAGTATGGAACATGTAGTCCACAGCAGTGCTTCTCCTGATAGCATAGGGGTCAGTCAATCTCCACTATCTCAGACATGCATCCTTCCTGAGCTTCATGTCTTCTACAACTGGGTGAGCATCATTATGATCTGGGATCTTGGACTTCAGCTTTCTCAAAACAAGTGAGTCTTCATCTTCTTCTTCAGCTGCTTCAGGCACTGGGGCTTTGTTCTTCTCTGTAGCTGGAATACTCCTGGTGTTCCTCTTGGGTGCAGACTTGGGTTTTGGAGCAGCAGCCTTGGGAGCATCTTTGGGCTTAGATGCAGCAGCCCCTGATCTTATAGCATCTCCCATTAGCTGTTGAGCTTTAGGTGCTGGTGCAGCAACCTCTTCCTCTTCATCTTCCATCATTGAGGGCTTTCCAACAACTCTGGCCATGGTCTTCTTGACCCTTTCTTTCCTTTTATTCTCTACCACAACCTGTTCTTTGGGTTCAGATCCCAAAGTTTCTTGAGTGGATGCTCTGGCCTTTGACATAGGAACTCTCTTGGCAGGAACCTTTGTCTTCATTCCTGGCTTGGTGGTGGCCGATGTGCCATATTCCTTCTTCAACACTTTCTTCTTGGAAGTGGCCTCATCCTCAACAGCCACATAGTCCTCATCCTCAGAATTTGAGGTCTTCTTCTTTCTGGCCCTGGTGGCTGCCTTAGGCAGATTGCTGGGTGTGCTCCTGCTGCCATCATCATAGCTGCCAGAGGGACTAGTGACCTCACTCATCTGAACTTGCTCCTCAGACATGTTCTGACTGTCACTCTGATCTGACATGGCGCAAACTCTGACAACAGACCCTGTGAATAGATGTAGATGAGGTAGAGTGGATGAGCATCACAAAGTGCAGAGGTTTTTGCAAAATAATTGAGTCAAAAACTTAGTTTTAGTTTTCCACAGAAAGCATTTCGGAGCTACCGATTTGTAAACTCGGTGATACCGAAGCGGCTTTTGGAGCCTAAACTTGTGAACTCGGTCAGACGGAGTCACAGTTCGGTGGCACCGAGACTGCTAGGGTTTCACAAAGTATTGAACTCGGTCATACCGATTTGCAATTCTCGGTCAGACCGAGAATCACGTGTGCACTGGCCTGAGCCAAATCGGTGGGACCGATTTCTACAACTCGGTCGGTCCGGGATGAGTTCGGCGGAAACCTAACCCTAAATTTTCAATCCAAAACTAATCTACGGAGTGCTTTCGCCGGATAGGAAGATCTCAATCGTGGCAAGATACATGGCAATGCAATGTGCTGGGACTCGGAGTTAGGAATAGCACAAAGATTCAAGTCCATACCCTAGTTCGATGATGGACTTGCTACGGCGGCAACGACGGAGCTGAATCCCGTTGACGGCGGCAGAGACCAGCGGCGGGAGGTCGCTGGCGACAAGGAGGACGATCTGGAGACCCGAGGAGGCAGAGCAGGCAGTGCGCGGGCGAAGAAGTTCGGAAAATTTTCCAAATTTTGGCCCGGGGGTATATATAGCCTGACCCTGTCGGTGTGACCGAGTGGAACAACTCGGTGGCACCGAGATGCATAACTGCAAGCAGTTACGGCAACTCGATGTGACCGAAAAGTTCAAATCGGTTGCACCGAGATTGAAAACCTAGATCAACTTAGTGATCTTGGTATGACCGAAATAGATGGACCGATCAGACCAAAAAGCACAAAGAGGTTTTGGAAGTTTAAGTCTATGACGAATCGGGGACTCCGAGTGCTCCTCACACAGAGTGGTTCGAATCTGACTTGATCAAACTTTGTGATGTAGCATGAATAGAGTTTGAGACAAGAAAAGCATAGATAGCTAGAGAAGGTTCTTAGGCATCCTTGTCCATCCACTTGGCAAAAGAAAAGAAACCAAACAATCAAAACTAAAAGTGGATGTCCTCGAATGAGTAAAATATGCAACCAACATGCTCACACAATAAAATGGCAAATGAAATATGTGGCAAAGCATGCACAACCATTCTAGCATCTATCAAGCAATTGGCGATGACTAGGTCATCTATATATGAGTATATTGACTTAGGAGTCAAATGAGAACATTTGATCATAGGTCATACTCATCGTTTAAGCACAAGTGGGGTTACCACTTTTACATAAAGCATTGTTGTGTTCACACCATTAGAGTTGCTTTAGCTCAATTCTTAGAGTAAAGCTCCCCCTAGATGTGAGATCCCCCCTTAGAGGGATGAACTAACCTTGTGTTTTGTCGATGATGACTTCATGTAGGTGTTGAAGATGTGGATGCTCAATGTTGATGTAGATCATTTGGAGCAATCCTTTGGAGTGAGTTGCACTTTCAATACCTACACGGGTTAGTCCCACAAGGAACAAACAGGGATATCCATAGACATAGAGTGATGCACACACAAGATGATGTCCATGAAAGCATTAGGTTACCTTGTCCCTTGTCTTACCAACAAGAGGGTTTGTGACTCCTTGAACTAGTGCAAGATGTGAAAGTTGATTGCACTTGTCCTTGCCAAAATGATATGAGTGAAATATGTTGGCGGAGTCACCCTCAAGAACTCTCTAGTTCTTCATCTTCGGGATCCACATCATCTTGATGGGAATCCTTGGAGTTGTAGTTGTACTTGATGAAGTAGAACTTGACGTAGTCTTGGGAACCCACTTGACCAAGGCCTTAGGAGCTTCTTCAAATGCATCAATCTCCTCTTGAAGCTTGTCCTTGCCTTTTTTCTTATGGTCTTGTGGTGGAAGATCATCTTGAGCTTGTGTCCCTTTGAAGGAAGTAGGATCATACTTCTCTTGTTGAGGAACAAACTTCGTCTTGGGGTATTGATCTTCTTCCCACTCAACTCCATTGGCATTGAACTTTTGTTCAAAACCAACACCTTGGTTCTTCCGATGCCTTCCTTGCTAGCGTACAATTTCCTCGAATTGCTTACTCCCGGCAAGGCTCTTGTAAACACCTTTCTCTATAATTCCCTTCAATAAGCTATTTTCTTGCTCAAGTGTAACTTGGCTAAGAGAATCATTAGTGGAATCAAGAGAACTACTAGAAGCAACAACATTGGATTTAACATGATTATTGTTACTGCTAGAGGAAGAATCTTTCTTGTTCTTGTTACTAGACCTGACTTGAGGCATATAAGTAGATAAGAGTAAACGCTTGGCAATGTAAGAAGAAATTTTCTTGCGAAGATCATCATTGATTGCCTTTAAGAACTCATGCTCTTGCTCAAGATTGAGATTTTCAAAGCGTAACTTCTCATGAGTCCTTAAAAGTTCTCAATGATCTCCTAAGATAGTTTCATGAGCTAACTTAAGAGTGTTTAGTTCTTTAGTTAGGAGCTCAATCTTCTCCTTATCATTGTCATTCGTTTTATCTTGATTAGCATGATTAATTGACGTTTCATCATAGTATTCATCACTAGAGTTGTCAACAAGTAAATCATCATCACCTAACAAGTCATCTTCATCTATGTTGAAATCAACATACTCGGGGGTGATACTGTCGGTGTCAAAACCGGCAGATCTCGGGTAGGGGGTCCCGAACTGTGCGTCTAGGCGGATAGTAACAGGAGACAAGGGACACGATGTTTTTACCCAGGTTCGGGCCCTCTCGATGGAGGTAAAACCCTACTCCTAGATTAATATTGATGATATGGGTAGTACAAGAGTAGATCTACCACGAGATCAAGGAGGCTAAACCCTAGAAGCTAGCCTATGGTATGATTGTTGTAATCGTTGTTCGTCCTACGGACTAAAACCCTCCGATTTATATAAACACCGGAGAGGGCTAGGGTTACACAGAGTCGGTTACAATGGTAGGAGATCTACATATCCGTATTGCCAAGCTTGCCTTCCACGCCAAGGAAAGTCCCATCCGGACACGGGACGAAGTCTTCAATCTTGTATAAACCGACTCTATAAAGGATGTTACCGACCACTATGAGGTTCTTGAAAAAGAACGCCGAGCGGAGCAAGAAGACCTGAAGAAGGCCAGCGCCGAAGCCAAGGATGCCTGTTCTGCAATGAGGGCTATAAAGGAGGAGCTGCGTCAGGCCGGAGACGTTGCGGCTGGCAAGCCCTTTCTGCTGCGCAGGAAGTTCACAGATCCGAAGTATGCTCAGCTTGGCCAGTTGTGGGGTCCGGAGGATCCTTATATGGATTTAGCGGCGAGTGCGGCAGATGCTGTTGTGCACTTCCGAAGTCAAAAGGATCACGAGATGGAAGAGCTTTTTTGGTCTCAATTCCACAGTCCGGAGCGTTCACTTTCGCTGACCGATCGGTTGGCTGAGTGGGCTGAGCTGAATAGATTGTCCAGACTTTCCATGACGGATGTAGTGGCTCATATCTGGCCGGATAGGCCCAAGCCGAAGAGTTATTTTGTCTTATTGCAGCAATTCCTTGGGGCGGTGCCGCATATCAAGGAGATGAAGCGGTCGGCCTGCATAGAGGGTGCACGGATGGCCCTCGCCCGTGTGAAGACAAACTGGACGGAGATGGATGCCACCGATGTTGCAACCCGGGGTTCGGGCGAGAGCCGGTTACCCGCCGAGCACTATTTTGGGGAAGTTCTGCGGGGTGCTCGTGTAATAGAGTCGCAGTGCTCAAAAAATGTCATGTTCAAATGATCTTTATGATATGTAAAACAATATTCATAATATAAGTGCTTTTTATACTTGTGCATTCAAGTATTGAAATATCTCCTGTGCGGCCGTTAATGTATACTTGTGTATAACCTGAAAGATGGCAGTCTTTGGCTTCAGCCCCCACGCACATGGTGCGGGGGTGTTTGCAAAATAGCGCATTTTCACACTTAATCCAACGTCTTGGTCCTGTGAAGGAGGTGGTAGCGTAGCAAACGAGGCAACCTGACTATGATGCTTTATCACTTTCACTTAGCCATAGGAGTTCGAAGGTGGGGCTACGATATAGCCCCTAGGGGCACCGCGCTCTCCGAATTCAGGGCGCGTATGTGCCTGACCGAGAAACGGTCCTTCGTCAAAGCGAAGGAATTCTAAACATTCCGGTAGTTGATCGAGTGGTTGACCAGTCTCTCGATGTATCATGACAGTCAGTTTTCGGCTTTCTCTACTGAGGTGCTCGCCCGGCCGAACCGGGGCACAATCGCAGTAGTTCTCCTGGTACCGCGTTAGCCGATGATACGGAACGTAAGGCAGCAAAACACAGGAGCCGGGCAAACCCAACATTTGACCAAAGACATGATTCGGAGCTGATGCATATAAGTCCTAACTCGAGACGCCGAACACTCCCTAAGGTATTCGGTCTTTATGATAACGGGCAGAACAATGCCCTAAGCCCCTAGTGTCCAGGTACAGGCGAATTTTTTTGACGCGGCCGATGCCAAAATGCCAGCCTCCTCGTCGGTTATGGTGAAAAAAACCGGGGGATGTGAATCAACGAGAGACAGTAAGAAAGGTTTACGCAGGGTCTTAATCTGAAAAGAATCCTTGCCACGGGTC
Source organism: Triticum dicoccoides (assembly GCF_002162155.2). Lineage (NCBI taxonomy): Eukaryota > Viridiplantae > Streptophyta > Magnoliopsida > Poales > Poaceae > Triticum > Triticum dicoccoides. The sequence goes on from NC_041381.1 coordinate 327,180,328, forward strand.
CCTGCTGCACGTCTGCGCCTGTGTCTCCTTTGTGCCGTATCCTGGACGGGTGTACACGCTGTTCATCTGTAAAAGAGAGGAACTTAGCTTGAAAAGAAATCGTGCAAAAAATGTATTGGAAACAAAGTATGAATGAATGAATAAAGTTGAGCTTTTATTGGCTCTTTATTGTTCATACGCACAGCCCCTTGTGAAGGGGTATGCGGCTAGGGAGCCCCTAGTTTACTTATGCCGGACTCGCCTAGCCGTGTTCGGGGTCTTGAACGACCTTTTAATGAGATGATGCCGCGTGGACCGGGCATTTTAAGTGTAAGAGACGCGTAGTGCGGTATTGCGTTAAAGCGGGCGAAAGCTTCACGTCCCAATAGTGCTTGATGGCTACTTTTGAATGGGGCGACATGGAAGATTAGCTTTTCGCGACGGAAGTTGTCGGGTGATCCGAACAAAACTTCTAGTAGTAAGGAGCCCGTGCACTTGGCGTAAGGGCCTGGCGTCACTCCTTTGAAGGAAGTGCGGCTATGGCGAATTTTGGTAGGGTCTATCCCCAACTTGCGGATTGTGTCCGGATATAGCAGGTTTAAATCGCTGCCGCCATCCATTAGGACTTGTGTAAATTGTAGTCCGTCGATTATAGGATCCAATATCAGAGCAGTCCATCCTGCGTTTCGAATACTTCTGGAATAATCTAGGTGGTCGAAAGTAATTGGTTTTGACATCCAATCTCGGGATTCCGCTGGGGTGGACCGTGCGACACGTACTTTAGCGGGTGCCGCACTATTGTTCCGTGTTGTCACATGGAGTGAGTTTACTGTTCTGACTTCTTGCGGGAAAGTCTTTTGTCTTCCGGTGCTCTGCTGGTGGGGTTCGTCATCGTCATCGCTTGGCGTGTCGAGCCCCTTGTGTTCGGCGTTGAGTCGGCCGGACTGCTTGAAGACCCAACAATTTCGGTGGGTGTGGTTTGCAGGCTTCCCGGGGGTACTGTGGATTTGACATATCCGATCCAAAATTTTGTTGAGGTTGGATAGCTCGTCACTGTTGTCCTTAAGAGGCAGTGTTTTGTTGTTCGGCCGCGAGCTTTTGAATCCGGCGTTGACCGCCATGTTCTTTGGGCCATTTTCTTTGTTTCGGCGCTGATCCTTTCTGCACCGTGATTTTCCATTTCCATCTCTGATCTCGGATGTACTCGGGTCGCTGGTGCTGCATCTTGCCAGCCAGCTATCTTCCCCCGCACAAAAGCGGGTCATGAGGCTCGTTAGCGCGGCCATTGTTCTTGGCTTTTCCTGTCCGAGGTGTCTGGCGAGCCATTCGTCTCGGACGTTATGTTTAAAAGCTGCTAGGTCTTCGGCGTCCGGACAGTCGACTATTTGGTTCTTTTTGGTGAGGAACCTGTTCCAGAATTTGCGCGCTGACTCTCCGGGCTGTTGAGTTATGTGACTTAAATCGTCTGCATCCGGAGGGCGGACATAGGTCCCCTGAAAATTTGCTCTAAACGCGTCCTCGAGCTCTTCCCAACTTCCAATGGTATTTTCTGGGAGGCTTTTGAGCCAATGCCGAGCTGGCCCTTTGAGCTTGAGGGGTAGATATTTTATGGCGTGGAGATCGTCTCCTCTAGCCACGTGTATGTGTAGGATGTAATCCTCAATCCAGACTCCGGGGTCTGTTGTTCCGTCGTATGCCTCTATGTTTACGGGCTTGAATCCCGCTGGAAATTCATGATCCAGCACCTCATCGGTGAAACATAGTGGGTGTGCGGCGCCCCTGTATTTAGGTGTGCCATTATCTTCGAACACTCGGCGTGTTGTGTTGCTTCCTGGGGCCCTCTTCTTTGGCCCATAAATGGACCTGACCGGGCCATCCTTTTTGCGAGAATCTTTACGTGTGTCATGTGCCGGCTTGTGTGCGGCGCCGCTTGCCGCTCTTGGCCTGTCATCTGGTCATCTATCCGGCTAGGCAGCCTCTTTGCTTTTTGATTGTGGGGGCTCTACGGCCTCCTCGTCGAATTCGGGCAGCAGCTTGCGCTTCCGGTAGCTCTTTGCTTGGTGGCTATTGCCGTATTTGTCCGCGGTCTTGAGTACTTTGCTCCACCTCATTCTGAGTATGTCTTCCGCTGTTTTGAGCTTCCGTTTCTGCTTCTTCAAGCTTCTTGCAGTGGCGACAAGCCTTTCGTGAAGGTTCTTATGCTCCGGTGGTGTGTCCGGCGTAAGATCATCTGGACTGTTGTTTTCACCGAGGGTGGGTTGGTTGTCCGATTCATCCTGTTCGGATGGTTGCTTGGTTGCATGTTTGTCGTCCACTGGTTTGCCCTACTCTACGGCTGGGTCATTATGGGTGCTGTTGTTGTCGAGGCGGGACTTCGGGCGGCGCTTGCGTCGCCGTTTTGGTTGTTTTTCGGGGGGATTATCCTTCGCCGCGTCCCGTTGTTCCTCGTTATCGCTTCCTTTTGGTGTGTCCACCATGTATATGTCATGAGTTGAGGTGGTCTTCCAGTGCCCTGTAGGCGCTGGTTCTTGGTCGTCTCCGGCATCGTCGTCCATACCGTCAATGTCTTCGGAGTCGTAGTCTAGCATGTCGGTTAGATCGTCGACAGTGGCTACAAAGTGGGTGATGGGTGGGCTTTGAATTTCTTCGTCGTCCGCATCCCAACTGTCCTGACCGCAGTTTGGCCAGGGCTCTCCTGATAACAAGAGATACTTTAGCGAATTCAGAATATCGCCAAAAGGCGAGGGCTGAAAGATGTCCGCGGCGGTGAACTCCATGATCGGCGCCCAATCGGATTCGATTGGTAGGGGCGCAGGAGGTTCGAAGTCCGGCAAGGAGTCCGGCACCTCGGAGTTACGGGCTTTACAAGGGACAAGGTCAGTATTCGGCTCCATCGCCGTAAAGGTTGCAGCCCCCGAGGCGGTGTCTAGCCATCCGTCCTCGATCTGCGTGGTCGGCTCTGAATTAAGGGTCGAAGCGGGCTCATGTGCGACCTCCAGGGCACTGTCCGGCAGCAGAGCTAAATCATGCCCATTGTGACAGTGCGGCGCGCTCGGCTATGGCTCGACTCTGTCGAAGATCAAGTCTCCGCGGATGTCAGCCGTGAAGTTTAGGCTTCCAAACCTGACCTGATGGCCAGGGGCGTAGCTTTCGATCTGCTCCAGATGGCCAAGCGAATTGGCCCGCAGTGCAAAGCCGCCGAACACGAAGATCTGTCCGGGGAGAAAAGTCTCACCCTGGACTGCATTGTTGTTGATGATTGAAGGAGACATCAAGCCTATCGGTGACGACACAGGGGAACTCTCAATGAAAACACCAATGTCGGTGTCAAAACCGGCGGATCTCGGGTAGGGGGTCCCGAACTGTGCGTCTAGGCGGATGGTAACAGGAGACAAGGGACACGATGTTTTTACCCAGGTTCGGGCCCTCTCGATGGAGGTAAAACCCTACTCCTGCTTGATTAATATTGATGATATGGGCAGGACAAGAGTAGATCTACCACGAGATCAAGGAGGCTAAACCCTAGAAGCTAGCCTATGGTATGATTGTTGTAATCGTTGTTCGTCCTATGGACTAAAACCCTCCGGTTTATATAGACACCGGAGAGGGCTAGGGTTACACAGAGTCGGTTACAATGGTAGGAGATCTACATATCCGTATTGCCAAGCTTGCCTTCCACGCCAAGGAAAGTCCCATCCGGACACGGGACGAAGTCTTCAATCTTGTATCTTCATAGTCTTGGAGTCCGGCTATCCGGACACCCCCTAATCCAGGACTCCCTCAGATACCTTTTGGCCTTTAGCCATGAAGCATCTTCCAAGTCCTTCATTTGGTGAATCAAATATGTCATAGGAGTTGGTTGACACAAGTGCTAGACCGGCAACACCTTCATCTTGAGTATATTCGGAGTCGGAGTGATAGCTTCTATCGGAGTGATCGTCGGAGTCGGAGCCGGATACCCATTCACCAACATGAGCTTGATGTCTTCGTTTTGTGTAGCTCCTTGATGACTTGTCCTTCCTTTCCGAATACTTGCTTCTCCGGGATGTTCTTCGTTCATAACGATCATCTCTACTCCTTTCTCTTGATGGTGATTCTTCTCTTATACTTCTTATTTTTGGAGAATCTTCTCTTCTTTTGTAGGGCGCCGTACACTCATTGGAATAGTGTCCGGGTCTTCCACAATTGTAGCAATTACACTCACGACTAGAAGATCTTTTGTCATTGTAGGACCTTGACTTGGAACTTCTTTCCTTGCTCCTACTCTTGTAGAACTTGTTGAAGTTCTTCACCATTAGGCTCAATTGTTCATTAAAGGTTTGTTTCTCACTTGATGATGTGGGAGCTTCACATGAGGATTTGTAAGCACCACTTGACTTGTTGTGGAGCTCCTCCTTATCCTTGAGTGACATCTCATGAGCAACAATTCTTCCAATGACTTCCGTTGGCTTGAGATCTTTGTAATTGGGCATCATTTGGATCAATGTGCACAGGGTATCATATTTTCCATCCAAGGCTCTTAGGATCTTCTTGATGATGAATTTGTCGATCATCACTTTGCTTCCTAAGCCGGCAATCTCATTTGTGATGAGAGCAAGCCTAGAGTACATTTTGGCGACACCTTCACCATCCTTCATTTTTAACTTGTCAAGTTGACTTTGAAGCACATCCAATTTGGATTCCTTGACGGAGTCGGTACCTTCGTGCATATCAATCTGTCAGCGTTCTGGGAACGGGGGTACCCAGACTTGCCTGCCTGCGGCCTGGCTCAAGGAGTGGCCCAGTACGGCCCATCTTCATCAACACATGCTCAAGACCCTCGCGAGGGGCCAAGCCTCGCGGGGTGGACGACAGGAGGCTTTAGCAGGCACGGCCTCGTCAGGCTGGCTCGTGAGGAGGCAGAGAGATCAAGGAGGGGTACCTCACGAGGTGCCCGTGATGCAAGCCATGACGACCAAGGTGCAGGCAGGCGCCAGGCGGGCGCCGGCCTGCGCAGAGTCCTTGTTTCCCCTTTGGTGCAAAGGGGGCAAGCGCTGGCAAGGGTATCAAGCAAAGGCAACCATTTCGGTGCAACAAGACCAAGACCAGCAGGACGGCAGAACGGAGGTCATCGTGGAGCCCAACCCAACGTCATCATCAGGGTCTTTTGGCAGGCGAGAACCAACTTTAGTCAGGATAAGTGTACTAGATGTTCCCCTTCAAAATGGCCAATTGTTGGCGCCCTTCCCGCTCAATATTTGGGAAGAGGCCCGAGGCCTTCGCCTATAAATAGGACTAGCCACCCACAGGGTAGAAGAGATCGGATCGGATCCGCACCCAAGACACAAAGAGAGAGAGAGAGAGGTGACTGAACTCCCCTAGCAGTTCATCGCCTCAACCAAGAACAGACCCTCGCGAGGCTGTTCTTCCCTTGTACTGTTCTTCATCAGCCATAGAGGCAATCCACACACCTCAAACTGGAGTAGGGTATTACACCACAATGGTGGCCTGAACCAGTATAAATCTTGTGTCCCTAGTGTTGTTCTTCGTGTAGTCTAGATCCTAGCAAGGCGGTGAAACATGGGTAGGCTGAGGGTGTGATCTCCGCGCGCACCCCAATGTTCGAACCTCAAGGGTCTGCCGAAACCCGAAATCCGACATTTGGCGCGCTAGGTAGGGGTGTGCCGGAGTCTGCTCTCCTTCGCCCCGTGTCTCGCCGCCCATCGCCTCATCATCACCATGTCCGGCGACCCCACGGGCAACCCAGATCCCTGGGCGGCCTGGCCCGCCCGCGCAGAGCCGCTTGCCCAGGGCGACCTCAACCCCGCGCCCCAGGAAGCCCGTGGTCCGCAGGGCGCTGCGAGCCGCGGGCGACGCAGTCAGTCGCCTCCAGCCCTCACACCGCGGCAGGTGCGGTCGGTAGCGAGGGCCTTGAGCCACGCCGTGGCCACGGCGCCGTACTCATGGCGAGAGTAGGCGAACTCAAGGGCCGCGCTCATGGTAGTTCGAGAACTACTGCAATGCAGGCTGCTAGAGGGCGGCCGTGACGTGCTACTGGAGCGGGTGGCAGAGCTCCTGGGCTCCGCCGCCTCGGGGGCTCCCCCCTTCTGCACCCAACTGCCGCCTCAGGCCCAAGGTGGACCGCACCCACACACGCCCGCGCAGCTCCCAGCGGATTCCAGGGCCTCTCCAACGCCAACCTGGCCCTCAGCGCCTGGCCACCAACGGCGCCGCCTCCGCCTCTGACCTTCGAAGGGGGATCCACTGCAGCCCACGGCCCCGCTGAGCCTCCACGGTACCACTCCCAGGTTGGCATCGTGAGCAGAACTGCGTGGCACATGGGGCACTACGGCGAGGCTTACGGGGTGGCGGCCCCGGAGGCGTATGTGCCACACATGATGGATCAAGGACACGCGCAGGAGGAAGACCATGGCCAGTTCCTCGGCCCAGGCTGGGGAGAGGAAGCACCCGAGGCTGAGCTCTTTCAGGAGCCAACGGAAGGCCCCGACGACCGCGCCGGAGGCAGTGACTATCGGGTACCGCCAATCCCTCAGGAACAGGCATACGCTAACCATGGATCGCAGAAGGTACAGGTCATCGCAGCGGGTGGCTGCCCCAATCCAGCAGCTCCCCACCCCTCAGGAGGAGGGCACCGGGGGCTGCAGGAGAGGGGCCGAGATCCGGCCTCGCCCACACGACGCTCAGAGCAAGGCACCCTCAGGAGGTAGGCCCTCTGCCGGTGAGGTGCCCCAGGGCCTGCCCCCGGCAGAGGACCCATGGTCGTCAGGGGAACCGCTGTCGACCGCTCTATCCCATCGACGCTGTCCTCGGTCTCCGACCGTCGTCGGTGGCAATAGAGTGTGGCGCAAGGCGGGGCCCTCGTCTGGCGATATGAAGCAAGGCCGGTACCTGTGAAGAGGGCCTAGTGCCTGTGAAGCTCGCCGCCCCGTGACACTCTCACGTAATAATGAGTGGGGCTGTACACGCCCCGGAGTCTCCGGAGAGCCGCCCTCGGGCCTCGGGGGCTCCCGCCCACGCCCAGTGGCAGCACTTAGCTCCGCGCTGGTGAGAAGCTTTCGAAGACTAGACTAGGTGCCGGACGCGGCTTTTTCTGCTTTTCCTGCTTTTCCCCTTGGTTGTTGCTTTTCCCTGTTTGGATTTAAGTTGGATTTGAGCTTAAAACTTGCATGTGTCTGCGGAAGGGGTGTTTAATCTCGTTCGAGCAAGATCTTGCGTTCTAGTTGCCGCTTTGCGTCCGTACGATCTTCACCTGCCTCCCCTTGCGAGCCCCTCATGAGCTGGGCCAGGCCCAGCATGAACGCAGCCCAGACTGCCATCAGCACGCCCTCTTAGGAGGATCTACTTGCAGGTTCAACAGGCTCGTTCAGGAGACACTCAGGACGCCACGACCCTCCGCGGGCTGGCTCAGGGCCCACGCGGGTCAAAGGTAAACAAGCCAGTCGGCTCGCCATGAACCAGTCGCCCGGCGTAGGCACACGGGTGATGTCATGTCTACAAATGTGCTAACTGCAAGTTTTTACACGAGGGGCTTCCCCTCCCAAAATGCTCTTACAATCTCCTGGGCCAAGCCCGAACTCTCTTTGCGCAGGGTAAAAACAGGAACGACACATGGTCAATCGGATAAATCCCCCAATGCATCCCCGGGGACACCTCTGGAGCCGCCGCTGGCATCACTGGCTTCGCCATCGCCTCCCACGTCGCTGCCGACAGCACCTGGGTCATTCATCATTCCGCCCTCACCAGCGCCCGAGCCATTCACCACTCCGCCCTCGTCGGCGGCTACAACCACGTCGTCGTCGTCAGTGGTGAAGGCCCGAACCAGGGCGTCCACGTTGTCTTCCACCCAGCTCGCCAGATTGTCCCGGACGGCCAAGGGCACCGGTGCGATGGCGGCATCGAAGTCGAAGTGGGGATCCATGTGCTGAAGATGACTGAAGACACGAGAGAAAGCACGCCCAAGTAGGGCGCGGCTCCTCTCCTCCACCAACCTGTCAGCTCTACCTGAACGGACCTCCAGCTGTGTCACCACATCAGTGAAGAACTGAAGGTTACCAGCATAATTGACCACATGAGGTTCCCCAACGGCTGCCTCGCAGATGATACCCAAGGCCGTGTTGGCTCTTTCCCGGAGCTCGCGGAGCATGGGGCTGTGCACGTGCTCCAAGGTCTACCACTGGTGTATCTCGTCCTTGTTCCGCCGTGCAACGGCCTCGGCCGCATCCACCCTTTGGTGGATAAGAAGCACCTCGGCTCGGGCAGAAGCCAGTTCCGCCTGTGTCGCGCCAAGGGTGGCCCCGGTAGCGTTCGCACGCTGCGTCACTTCATCCAGCTTGGCCCTCAGGACGGTGGACCTGCCCTCTACTTCGACCTGGATCAGCTCAAGCCTTTCCACGAACTCGCGCTCGAGGTTCGAGCGAGCCGCCGCCACACGGCGATCAACTTCTTCTGAGGCTCGGGCTTCCCTCACGGCAACATCATCCTCCGCTTGCGCCACCATGCGCTCCCTCGTCTCTAATCGCTCAAGTTCCAGGGCGCGCTCGGTGGCCTCCAGCCTCAGTGCCTCCTCACGCTTCTGAAGCTCTGCCCGATCAATCGAGCCCCCCTCCATCGACGCAAGGGCCGCCTCATGCAACTCCACCTGTTACTCTAGGGAGCTGCTCAGGGCCCGGAGCTCCCACGCCCGCTCTTCCGTGGCCCTGCGCCGCTGGTTGGCCTCTTGAGCCTCCTCGACGGCCCGGGAGCAGGCCTCCCGAGAAGCTGCCAGTGACGCCTCGGCCTTCTCATTGTCGAGGTCACGCTGGTGGCGTGCAAGGGGAACGGCCACCTTCAGCTTGCGCCTCTCCTTAGCTAGGCGCAGGCCCTCGGCCTCAAGGCGTGTGTCCTCGTCAGCGAGCTCTACACCAAGCTGGCTCACCGCGTCCGCCGCCCTCCGGAGGAACCCTTGGCGGAGGGCGCAACGCTCCCGAGCGCGCTCAAGCACGTCTTCTGCATATCCTTCCGCCTCGGACCCGCGAGGAGGGCCACGGATCAGCACTCCCCCGCTGGGCAGGGGGCTGGGGGCTGGCGCCCTCGCGATGGCCGGACGCGCCTCGCCAGAAGCCTGGCCCAGAACCAGTTTGCCCTCCGAGGAAGATCGCAAGGCCGACCTCAGCCAGTCGCCGTCCGCAACCAGTTGAAGAGCCCAGGGTAGGCTGGCTATGCCCTGGGAGGGCTCGTGAAGAATGGTCAAGAGGGGTGCAGAACCAAGACGCACCACAGGATGGCCCGCCTCTCCAAACGGCCTCACCACAAGGGCAGTGCTGGAGCCTGGGACGCTTGGGGAAGGTGGAGAGGGCGAGGCTTGGAGGGATGGCTCCTCCGTCACCTCCACGAACTCGGCAGGAAGGGCCCTGCAGGGTAATGATCAGCTGAAGCAGCAGGAGAGTAAGGAACAGAGGAAGGGAAAGGCTTACTCATCGGTGACGAAGTACTTCCCGCGCTTCAATAAGCGGCAAGGGTAATCATCACCCAAGGCCACCCTTCTCTTTCTGAGAGCCTCGAAGTCCACACAAAAGTGACCCAGAAGCTCGGCGCAGGGGTCAGCTTGCGACGAGGAAGAAGCATCAGGGTGCCCGGCGTCGGGGGCCTCGCCCAGAGACACGTCGCCAGATGCCACGCCAAGGAGGGTGGCCGGGGCCTCGGGGGCCTCTGCCACGGGAGCCGCAGGCCGTGGCTCGGTGCCTTCAGCCGCCACAGGGCAGGCCTCAGGAGCTGCCACCTCAGGAGTACCGCGTGGCGTCATCATCTCGAAGGCGGCCCCCTCAGCTCCCGGCGCCCCTTGCCTCCCAGCTCCACCACTCGAGGAAGGACCGCCGTGGGCAACCGAAAGGGCGACCACCACAACTGGGTTCTCGCGGGGTCCCCTAAGACCTGCAGGACGCAACCCCCATTCATCGAAGCTGGGCATCTGCTTCACGAAATCACCCTTGTTTGAGCAAAGGTACAGCAGGGTGCCCCCATGCCGGATGCTGCCAGGAGAAGGGTCCCCAGTCAGGATCAGGAGAACCTTCCTCAGCACTTCGGGCGTCAGATCTTCCTCTTGGAGCCTCATGCGGTCTTCATGTCCCTCGAAGGCCCACATCCGCCGGGAATGACGCTGGAAAGGGGCAATGCGGCAGAGGAGGAACTCCTTCACCACCTTGGGTGCCATCACACCAAGCGACCTCAAGTACGAGAAGCGATGCCAAACGAAGACGAGCCGGGGGCTCGTGAGCGTCTCCTGGCCCCAGCCCGAATTGGGGATAGCGGGCACAGTTGGCTCCGAAAGCAGGGAGCTAGGCACCCCAACGTCCATGTATAGCCATTGCTCATGGAACCCGAGTGCGGGCGGAGGAAGGCAGATATCAATTCCCGAAGCCGCTGTTTTCTGGTGCAGCGAGGAAGCTCACGCACCCCGAGCATTGGGCAGGATCGCTGAGACGCAGCGAGAAGAAGTGGCGCAGCAAGGCAACTGAAGGAGGGATGCCCATCATCGCCTCGCAGACAAAAGCGAAAACGGCAAGAAGAGTAATGGATTCGGGACCCAAATGCATCATGTGGATCTGGTAACGAGAAAGCACAGCGTTGAAGAAATCAGAAAAGGGGGGAACCAGACCCCCCACAGAGCATCGGCGAAGTACTGGACCTCGGTGACTGTTCTATCAATGGAGAAGTGAGACGCGGGCCAAACCGTCATCCTCCTGCACTCGTTGAAGATGGTGGCAATGGCAGAATTGACCTTGTCTGAGCCTTCCCGATTGAGTATGATCGACCGGTCAACAGTGGGAGCCACCAACGGCGACGGACGGGGTGAAGGCACAGGCTTTGGCCCTTTCCCCTTCTTCGTCGGGGCCATGGCGACAGGAAGGGGGAGGATGCAAGATTGGATTGGAAGCAGAAGCTGGAGCTCGAGAGAAGGAAGAGCAGAAGGCGCGCGATCGGCGAGAAGAGGGGAGATTGTGTACAACGGCGGGTCCGCCTAGCTGAGGCACAAAATAAGGAGGCGTGGGGGAACAGGTACGCCCACGTCCAATCAACCGCCACGCGGCGCCCAAGGCCGCAGGCTATTGGGGATCTCGGCGCTTCGCACTTGCCTCTTTGCTTCTCTGCTAAGCCAAGTCCAAGCGCGCCTTGGGCCTGGGGGATACTATCGGCGTTCTGGGAACGGGGGTACCCAAACTTTCCTGCCTGCGGCCAACGGCGTGGCTCAAGGAGTGGCCCAGTACGGCCCATCTTCATCAACACATGCTCAAGACCCTCGCGAGGGGCCAAGCCTTGCGGGGCGGACGACAGGAGGCTTCCTCAGGCATGGCCTCGTTAGGCTGGCTCGCGAGGAGGCGGAGAGATCAAGGCGGGGTACCTCACGAGGTGTCCGTGACGCAAGCCATGACGACCAAGGCGCAGGCAGGCGCCAGGCGGGCGCCGGCCTGCACAGAGTCCTTGTTTCCCCTTTGGTGCAAAGGGGGCAAGCGTAGGCAAGGGTATCAAGCAAAGGCAACCATTTCGGTGCAACAAGACCAAGACCAACAGGACGGCAGAACGGAGGTCATCGTGGAGCCCAAGCCAGCGTCATCGTCAGGGTCTTTTGTCAGGCAAGGACCAACTTTAGTCAGGATAAGTGTACTAGATGTTCCCCTTCAAAATGGCCAATTGTTGGCGCCCTTCCCGCTCTTGGGAAGAGGCCCGGGGCCTTCGCCTATAAATAGGACTAGCCACCCACAGGGTAGAAGAGATCGGATCAGATCCGCACCCAAGACACAAAGAGAGAGAGAGGTGACTAAACTCCCCTAGCAGTTCAACGCCTCAACCAAGAACAGACCCTCGCGAGGCTGTTCTTCCCTTGTACTGTTCTTCATCAGCCCCAGAGGCAATCCACACACCTCAAACTGGAGTAGGGTATTACACCACAATGGTGGCCTGAACCAGTATAAATCTTGTGTCCCTAGTGTTGTTCTTCGTGTAGTCTAGATCCTGGCGAGGCGGTGAAACATGGGTAGGCTGAGGGTGTGATCTACGCGCGCACCCCAGTGTTTGAACCTCAAGGGTCTGCCGGAACCCGAAATCTGACACAATCAAAGTATCCCCAATTTCCTTTGCATTCTCAAGACGGCTGATTTTGTTGAATTCTTCGGGGCACAATTCATTGAAGAGGATATCACAAGCTTGAGCATTGTATTGCAGCATCTGCAAATCTTCCGCGGTAGTCGGAGCCGGATACCCATTCAACATGAGCTTGATGTCTTCGTTTTGTGTAGCTCCTTGATGACTTGTCCTTCCCTTCCAAATCCTTGCTTCTTCAGGATGTTCTTCGTTCATAATGATCATCTCTACTCCTTCTCTCTCTTGATGGTGATTCTTCTCTTCTACTTCTTCTTTTTGGCGAATCTTCTCTTCTTTTGTACGGTGCCGTACACTCATTGGAATAGTGTCCGGGTCTTCCACAACTGTAGCAATTACGCTCACGACTAGAAGATCTTTTGTCATTGTATGACCTTGATTTGGAACTTCTTTCCTTGCTTCTACTCTTGTAGAACTTGTTGAAGTTCTTCACCATTAGGCTCAATTCTTCATCAAAGGTTTGTTTCTTACTTGATGATGTGGGAGCTTCACATGAGGCTTTGTAAGCACCACTTGACTTGTTGTGGAGCTCCTCCTTATCCTTGAGTGACATCTCATGAGCAACAATCCTTCAGTGACTTCCGTTGGCTTGAGATCTTTGTAATTGGGCATCATTTGGATCAATGTGCACACGATATCATATTTTCCGTCCAAAGCTCTTAGGATCTTCTTGATGATGAATTTGTCGGTCATCTCTTCACTTCCTAAGCCGGCAATCTCATTTGTGATAAGAGCAAGCCTAGAGTACATTTCAGAGACACCTTCACCATCCTTCATTTTGAACTTGTCAAGCTGACTTTGAAGCACATCCAACTTGGATTCCTTGACGGAGTCGGTACCTTCATGCATATCAATCAAAGTATCCCAAATTTCCTTTGCATTCTCAAGACGGCTGATTTTGTTGAATTCTTTGGGGCACAATCCGTTGAAGGGGATGTCACAAGCTTGAGCGTTGTATTGCAGCATCTTCAACTCTTCCGCGATAGCTTCACGGTTCGGTTCTCTCCCATCAAAGAATTCACCTTGCAAGCCAATACACACAATAGCCCAAACGGCGGGGTTATGTCCAAGAATATGCATTTTCATCTTATGCTTCCAACTAGCAAAATTTGTACCATCAAAGTAAGGACCTCTATGGTGGTAATTTCCCTCGCTAGACGCCATACTCTCCTAGGTTGTGAAACCAAGGCTATGACCACCAAAAGCTATGGAGATCAAGGAAAATGGAGACCAAAGCTCTGATACCACTTGTAGGATCAAAAGTATGTCTAGAGGGGGGGGGGGTTGATTAGACTACTTGACCAAATAAAAATCTATCCTATTCCCAATTTTAGTTCTTGGCAGATTTTAGCAACTTAGCATGGTTCAAGCAATCTTAACTCAATTCAAGCAAGCATGCAAAGAGTATATGGGCAGCGGAAAGTAAAGCATGCAACTTGCAAGAATGTAAAGGGAAGGGTTTGGAGAGTGCAAATTCAATAGGAGACACGAATGTTTTTGTCATGGTTCTGATAGGAGGTGTTATCGTACATCCACGTTGATGGAGACTTCAACCCACGAAGGGTAACGGATGCGCGAGTCCATGGAGGGCTCCAACCACGAAGAAGCAACCTTGTCTATCCCACCATGGTCGTCGCCCATGAAGGACTTGCCTCACTAGGGGTAGATCTTCACGAAGTAGGCGATCTCCTTGCCCTTACAAACTCCTTGGTTCAACTCCACAATCTTGTCGGAGGCTCCCAAGTGACACCTAGCCAATCTAGGAGACACCACTCTCCAAGAAGTAACAAATGGTGTGTTGATGATGAACTCCTTGCACTTGTGCTTCAAATGATAGTCTCCCCAACACTCAACTCTCTCTCACAGGATTTGGATTTGGTGGAAAGAAGATTTGAGTGGAAAGCAAGTTGGGGAAGGCTAGAGATCAAGATTCATATGGTAGGAATGGAATATCTTGGTCTCATCATAAGTGTAGGTGGTTCTCTCTCAGAAAATGTATGTTGGAAGTGTAGGCATGTTCTGATGGCTCTCTCCACAAATGAATAGTGGGTGGAGGGGTATATATAGCCTCCACACAAAATCTAACCGTTACACACAACTTACCAATCTCGATGGGACCGAATTGAGAAACTCGGTCGGACCGACTTAGCAAATCATGTGGCCGTTTGGATTTTCGGTGGGACCGACATGCAACTCGGCAGGACCGATATGATTAGGGTTAGGGCGTAACGTAATCTCGGTGAGACCGATTACACAAACTCGGTGGGACCGATTTTGGTAATGGACACATAGAGGGTTGGTCAGGCAAACTCGGTGGTACTGATTTGCTCATCTCGGTAAGACCGAAACGTTACGAAAAGGAAACAGAGAGTTTGCATTATAATCTCGGTGGACCGATCGCTCATCTCGGTTTGACCGAAACGTTAAGAAGGGAAACAGAGAGATTACAACCCCATCTCGGTGAGACCGAGATCCCTATCGGTGAGACCGATTTGCCTAGGGTTTGTGGCAGTGGCTATGACATCTGAACTCGGTGGCGCCAGATAGGAAGAATCGGTGGGGCCGAGTTTGACTTATGGTTTAGGTCATTATGTGGATGTGAGAAAGTAGTTGAGGTCTTCGGAGCATATCACTAAGAATTTTGAGCAAGAAAGCCATTAAGCAACACCTCATCCCTCCTTGATAGTATTGGCTTTTCCTATAGAATCAATGTGATCTTGGATCACTAAAATAGAAAATGTAGAGTCTTGTGCTTTGAGCTTGAGCCAATCCTTTTGTCCTTAGCATTTTGAGGGATCCACTTTTCTCATCCATACCATGCCAATCATTGAGCTTTCCTGAAATATTTATCTTGAAGTAGCATTAGCTCAATGAGATATATGTTGTTAGGAATTACCAAAACCACCCAGGGATAGTTGCACTTTCAGAGGCAGTTACTTCCATGCGAAGATACAACCGGTGGGTCCTAGCTGTCAGGTGGAGGAAACATTTTTTCAGCTTAATAAGGAGGAACTTTCCTTGCGTGCGACCATGGACCTCGTGGGTCCCAACCGTCAGGCTCTCCACGTATAGTCCTCTTCCGATGACTCTCGTTTGTTGACCACGCCGCACCGAGTGCAGCGAGGCGGTGGACGACAGCGAGGCCCCGGACGGGAATGACTCGGAGATGGGAAGACGCGGCAGTGGAGTCACGGATTGAGAGGAGGAGAAGGGTTATAACTGGTTCTATTGCGGCGTGGGGCTACAGTCTGTGGAGAATAACAGGAGGAGTCGAGGGGTGGAGGGATAGCCTGGCCGGCGGTGGGGTAGCGCTTCACAGCGATGCGTGCTAAGCAGAGCTGCTAGCCACCGGAGGCCGGACCAGGTGGTCCCGGCAACGCTGGAGGAAGAAGACGAGAGATTGAAGGTGCATGCCGGCCGTTGGATATAAATCCAATGGCTGTGGATGTCACAATCATTTGTTGACCAAGTTGACAACGCCCCGCGTAGGCTTCGACCTATTAGCCCACATGTCAGCCTGCAAAAATGTGGCATATATTTAATCCATGTTTTCTAGAATGTACAGTCCATTTGCTGGGCTGGGTGAACAAATAATTTCCCGTCAATCAGGCCCATTTATATTTTCTAAGAAATCCCAGCCCATTTGCACTTCCTTGAAATACACGAATTAGCTGGGCTCGTTATATATATAATGTTATGTTAGAAGGAGCAATTAATATCAAAGAATAAACCGGAGAGGCACATTATATATATATATATAATTAAAAAATTAGCGAGTTATTGCTCAAAATAAAATGCACGTTATTATTAAATTGGTCCTTAAAATCTTCGCAAGCTTTTGTACGCAATCACCAGGATTTTCCTTGCTTGTGAGTCAAAAACAACCAGGATTTTCCTTGCCAACTTCTGTTAAACATTTACTTTTATAAGTTAATAACACGTGGGATGTTTTATAATGTATATATAAGTCTCTATAAAATATACGATAATAGTAATAATATAAATATATATAATGTGGTTAGAAGGGAAAACATAAATTGGACACAACATTATTATTCTTATATATATATAAATAGAACAGAGACTTGCATTTTATTAAAAAAATACATTGGGCTGCCGATCTTTAAGAAAAAGCCCATAGGCCGGTATGGACGTCAAAAAAGAAGTTGAAACCACTATCTGTGTATGTCGTGGGCTACGCATGTTAAAATACAAAACCTAGGCCTAGCTGATACTTGTTCGCACTCTGGAAAAAAATGATACCAGATCCCCGAGCGAACAGGATTAAAGAGGGGGCCGGCGGCACGACTGAAGAAGCACATCAGGAGCGATTTTTTCTTCTTCAGTGGATGGCTCTCGATAGCATTTTTTTACTTGCCTCTGCACCATACAACTTGTATTTTTAGCCTCCCAGTCCGTCGCGGTGGACCAGCAGCCCATTTGCTGGGTGGGCCAACCTACAGAAACCAGCACTCGATCAAGCCCCAAAAACAACGTAGTACTATGTTTGTTTTGAGGCCGAAAACATTACGGCAGGGGTTGAGCAGGGGAGAGGGGAAGACAGAGTAATAAAAAGATTAAAAAGAGCTGATGCACCGTTGCTACCCTAACAAAGTAGGTGCAATTCTTCTCGGGAAGAAGGTGTGCCGTTGACACCCACACGTCACATACCCCACAGTAGGCATACTAACAAGTTCACACACAAATACAACAGAAAAGGTAAACATTCATATCAAACTCAGGTTCACAGGACACGTTCATATTCATAGCCAACATTCACTATCAACAACTCAAAAGATTCATATATACACAAGCTCACCATATCTATGCATCCAAATGATTGATAGATCGCACGACAATATTCATACATAATTCACAAAAAGATTCAGATATACACATGTTTAGTATGTTTATGCATCCAAATGATTGAGATCACAGCCAATATGATCCATGGACGAACTTTAATTAACTGGTACAGACTGGTAAATGGTGTTCAGTCGGAGGTACTTCTTGCTAAAATTAGTTCTTGTACGAGTAAACTTTCGAGTACATAAGAGGCAGCACAGACAATCTGAACTTTGCTTGTAGGTTTATCCTCAAATAGTGGCCTTGTGCCAAGCGAGGTTTGAGCAACTTGGCCACTACTTTCATCCAACTAGTTTACCGGCTCATCTTGGTCCTGTAGCTCGCCAAAATTCTACATTGCAGACGAGAAAGGAGGCGTTTGAGAAAATGAACCACCCAAATATTTTGTGGAGTTCAACTAAAATGGAGCATCCCTGGCATGCAGACTAATTAAGTGCCAGATGAATATACGCGTCAAGCAACTTGTGTGGAATCTTTAGACTCCATGCCATACAGTTCGCTACCATATCTGCCGATAACCAAAAGGCACAAGTTGGGACCAAAGACTGGACTGTGTTCTTCTGGGCTATGCGCCAAGCAATATTTTTGGCGTTCACTCTCCCAATATACTTGGGAGTTTGACAACTGGTTGACGCCGGTTGATACTCAAATGAATATAGGCACTTCTTGTCAACATCGATGCCTGTCTAAGTGAACTTTGGAGTACATGGCAGCAGCATAAGTATCTATCCATCTGATCATTTTGTGCAGTTCTACTGAAATCACCCAATGCAATGATTTGCCTGCGAGTTCAGGCTCCAAGTTACTCCTTTATAAAATCGGCAAACAATGGCACAATACCAAATTACCAATACATGACAAGCACAATAATCAGGATAAAGACTAGTACCAACCTGTGTGAGGTAGCATATCAATTACTATTTCCTTTGACTGGAAGCCGAGATAAGCGAAGTGACTGACAGCGAAGGAAGAAAGCAAGCCGAGATTAGCAACTGACAGGAAAGGACGAAAGTTGTCGAGGCAATGAAGCACCCAAAGTTTTTGTGCAGTTCCATCAAAATCGAGCATCCCTGTTGGCACATATATTGAGAGAGTGAGATTACTGTAATAGTGGGACTAGTTGATGAAACATACACTGACAAATAGAAGCACCCTCATTATCTTAATGGGTAAAGTTAGCAACATGGTAGTCTTGCTTAAAGAGAGGTATTAGTTTATTTAATCAGTGCAATTAGCTCAACACTCAAAGCATTGCCATTTATCATAGGTTGCAAAACTTTAACGTGCAAAGATAAAGGATTTTCTCATGACAGTAGCACGATATAAATAGAGATGACAACAAACTAATATGGATGAAGGCCTTAGGCCCGTACCAACCTGAGAAAAAAAGATTATTCATGTAGTCCCACAAGAGATGATAAAGCACTCACTGGAATCACTCAATAGTATATATTTTTGTGCACTTCAAATGTATGGTTGAAATCATTCTTGTTTACCAGTGCTGAGATTATTTCGAAAGATTATCAAGAACTTCCAGTAGAGTTAAAGCACTGGCTGGGATACAGTTCATTGTCTTGTCTTATGTAGTTCCACTAAAATGTATGATTGGCACAACATGATCCCTGTTTGCACAAGTAGGAACAAGGTGAAACGTTCATTAGCTTAGTGAGAAAGGATAGGAAGACATTAGCATATTACTCAAACAGTAGCATCAAATTCATGATGGACAATACGCAAAACATTGCCTCATCGAACCAATGGCAATAAATTGACATGCAAAACAATAGCACTATTATGTCATGACACTAATAATATTCCCTCCCTGCTCCACCACATGATTCACCTCCATATACAAACATACACACGTACATGATTCAGCATAGGGTCCTACTAAAGATTTGTTTAACTCCGACAGGAAAATTAGGCAGCAATAAATTACTGGTACTTAGGTACTCCTAATTAATTAAGTGAGACAGCAAAAGTGGAAGGGCTCCCTAGAGGATCGTCTCACATGTAAGGTAGTCGCTGTCGGAGCCCTTGAATGGCCTCGACTGAGGCCTCTGGCTTCAGCAAGATCGCCTTGGCACTGTTTCTTCTTCTTCTTCTTCTTCTTCTTCTTCTTCTTCTTCTTCTTCTTCTTCTTCTTCTTCTTCTTCTTCTTCTTCTTCTTCTTCCTCTTCATGCTCTATTTCTATTTATCCTCACCAGTTGGTGACACCAAGTACATGATTGGCCTTCTATTTCAGGATTGGTTTTGTCAGTGAGGGAGTACAAGTGTACTAGAAAAAAATAGCATTATTTTCTCATGGCAGTCGGAAAATAGAGATGAACACATGCATTAAATATCATTCTTACCTAAAGGAAGGTTATGGCGCCAATATGGATGATGAGGATTGGAACACAGATCTCCCTTTGTGCAGTTCCACCGAAATGAACCAACTGTTCCATTCTGACATTCCAGTTAAACATCACAAAAGTCACTTCTTTTAAGAAGAGTTTTGTGCAGTGCACCAAAAGGTCACAACAGCAACCAGGTGAATTGGATATCCCTGTTTGCACAAAAAGGTATAGAGGAAACAGTCAGAGTCTCAAACAATTACAGGCAAAAACATTTGGCTAAACTTGTCTTCGCTTATAACAGTGGCATGGCTTCATTTTTACCAGAGACATTAGATTAAGAACATCTAAATATTTGGTATAAGGGCATGGGACAGTGGGTGCACCAGCAGTCCAGCACCATGTACGTAAACAGGGGCATAAAGTGGTGATTCATAGTTTGTTGCCCCGAGAAACAAACATACAAGAAACATGTCTGGATTGGTCCCATTTTTGTTCACTCTAGCCACCTACTCCTACGTGTGGATAGCAAATCTAGTCCTGGTCATACCACTGTGTACATTGTTACCCCTATATTTCCCTTTTCGACCAAGAGACCGGTTGGATGACCAGTCTGCACTACTTTCACCCCCTTTCCTTCCCGTTTGTACCAAGTCCAATGTACATACTAAATTTCCCCACCCCCACTTTATTTATTGTTTGAACCAAGTAGAGTACAAGATTCGACTCCATGAAGTAGCTTTACCTCTAACAATAGAAGAAAAAAAATAGGTTACGTTGGACCATCCGATTGAGAGAGGCTGAGAGGTAGAAAATGATGCACATGCAGCGACGTAGCGAGCTGGGGAAGTAGAGCTAAGGCGGTTTCGAACGAAGATATACCTGAAGGTCGTCGGGATGTGGATAGGTGGGCGGCGGGAGGCTGGATCCTCCCACAGGCAACGACAAAGGGATCGGAGGACCTCCCGTGCCGGCGCTTGGCCAGAGATAACAGTGCGGCCGGTAGTGGGTCTCCTCCCTCGCTGTCGACGACGGCCTAAACGCTGCCCCTCCTCCCCTTCACCGACGAAGGGGGATACGTCCGGATCTATAACCAGCGGTGAGGATAGAAAGACAGTGTTTTTTGAAGGGAGAAAGACAGTGTTACCACCCCTATCTTGTTTAGATCTGGAGAGGATGAGAGTGTGTGAATAGAGCAACCCTAGCAAGCAAGCCCGGAGGCTCCGGCCTATATATACGTAGTGGGGGTAGTTTTCCTTTTTCACTCCATCAAAACAATCTTTTAAAATTGTGTACTACATGCCAGGTCGCGGGTTTTTTAGTTATTGATTGTTTTTTGAGATAGCTACCTTCTTGTTCCAAGTGGTGTTACGGTGTGCCAGGTCGCACTTTGTATCGTTCAAGTGTGGTACTACAAGTCCCTCCATTAAATGAACAACCACCCCCTCATAAAAATTGTGAACAAGCCCACAGCTAAAATTAGCGGAAACATGGGTTGCCCCAACATGCATTATTATTTATATTTTCTACTCCCTCCGTTCCTAAATATAAGTCTTTTTTATTAGCCACACCTAAGACAAGAATTTTTTATTAGCAGTGAACCCCACATGTCATAGACACAAAAACTGTGGCAAGATTCCCTTAGGCAAGCCAAAGTGTGTCTAAAAATTTGAGCAACTCAAGTTAGGCAAGTGTGGCAAGTGTGGGAAAAATAATGTGGCAACATAAGACAAACATAGTCACAATCCAAACAGCCCTGTAATTTTTTGTGACATGCATGAAAAATTTGGTTAGTTAAATTTATAGTCAAAATTTGGCAAGGTGCATCAAATCAACACATGCAAGTATCAACAGGAAATTCACGGCATGCATGCATGCGTTGTACTCCCTCCATTTCTAAATATAAGTCTTTTTAGAGATTGCAACAAGTGACTACATACGAAGCAGAATATGTCTACATACATCCGTATGTTGTAGTCCATTTGAAATGTGTAAAAAGACTTATATCGAGTGCAGTGCTTTGATGTGTCGTGTCAACTCGTACAAGACAGAGAAATTTGATTACTACAACGCCCTCTCCCTCGCGGACTGAGCTCAGGTGCCTTAACTGCACCTGCCTTTGGCTGCATGACAGGAGGGCCAACCACCTGTTGGGCCCACCTGTCATAGACGCAAAGGCAGGAGCAGTAAGTAGAAGCTTTCACTACTCCATCCGTCTAGGTGTGTAAGTCATCTTACGAAAACCAAATAATCCCCAAAATACTTAGGCGCGGTGCATTAACTTCTACCTCGTTTCTTGTTTCTTGACATATCAACCAATAAGAGATGAGGGATGTGCTTGCTTTTAATGACTTGAGACTACCAAACACGACATGCAGTGGTTAGTTCATTGCATGCAATGCTATTAATTAGCAAATAAACATTAAGGTATCTCGTTTTCCCCTCCTCCTTGGTCACGGTGCACAACCTAAGATGACTTACTCACCTAGACGGAGGGAGTACATGCTATCCCCCCGCACGAGGTGGACGGACATGAGCAGTGGATTCGATACTGTAGAAGTAGGAGTAACATCATTGTTCGTCTTCTCGAAGAGGCGAAGAGCCAAGCGCAACCCGAATGTGGCAGTTGCAAATGCTCGTGTGGTGCGGTGCCTTGGAGCATGCCTATAGTAGCCAGGCTCTTGCATGAGACAAAATTGCTATTTGAGCGCACTATTGTAGTACTAGTACTTGCTACTCCCTCTGTCTAGGTGAGTAAGTCGTTGAATTTGTAGCTAAGCTTCCCTCATTGAATTGTTTAAAAATTAAACTCCATCATCCATTGGTTGATACTCATTATGCATAGGTCCACACGCTTAGCACCGTTTCCTCCTGGGGTCACCAATGTTTATTTGCTAATTAATAGCATTGCATGCAATGAACTAGCCACTGCAAGTCATTAAAAGCATGCACACCTCTCACCTCTTATTGGTTGATATGTCAAGAAACAAGAAACAAGGTAGAAGTTAATGCACCGCACCTAAGTGTTTTGGGACTATTTGGTTTTCGTAAGATGACTTACACACCTAGACAGAGGGAGTAGTATAGCCCTGTAAACCGGAAATAAGTAATATTTGCCTTTCTAGAGATTTCAACAAGTGACTAGACTACACCGCGTGCAGTACTCCCTCCCTTCCGGTTTATAGGGCTCAAATCTCAAATCTCATGAACCAAGGCATTTTGCGATTGGAGGAATGTATCTCGTACTTTAAAAAACTACCCTAATTAAACTCATGCATTAATTACGTAATTCTCTCGTTTTCCTCTCCGCCTTGGTCGTGGTGCACAATATTGAGCACTCCTATATGACTAGCCGCTCTATCTACATGCGGGACATCAAACTAGCCACAATGGGAGTAACTTCAGCAATAACATCGAGTCCAACTCAGCAAATTTGCTTATGTGTCAATGAGTTAATGAGGAAAGAGGTAGTTTGAGTAACTTTGCTAGTTACTGTAACATCGCATGTCCCAATGCAATATGAGTCTATAACCTAATAAATAAAGCTTTGCATGTTACCACACTTATGTTACTACCCACTATGAAGGTAGTAATATAGTCTAGGGATATGTGTATGTTACTAGTGTATGTTACTCCCCACTATGGCTAGTCTCAAAGCATCCGGGCCCGCGTGCCATCCACCAAATCACAGCGAGGTGCTACAGTCGAGACTCACCTGTCACCCCGGTGTGGCCGTCATGACCCGTCATATCACAAAACCCACACCTTTACCAACAGTGGTAAGGTGGCCTCCAAGTTGGACTGGACGAAGCAACCCTCATTTCACTGGAACGCTCATTGCAGCCCTTTCTTCCCTTTCTTGAAGAAAACCTCACTCCAGGCTACTCACTTCTGCCATTTTTCTTCTGTACCGATGAAGGAAAGGTGGGCAAATCAGTTATGCTGCTATATTTTCATTCCAAGAATCTTCTTTTTGCGAAGCACCGACCGACTCTCACATCCTATTCTTTTCCCGTTTTCATTGCGATTGTGGTTTCCTTTCGATTGCTTTTCGTTTGTCAGTTCATTGATGGATCCTAGAGCACTAGGCAAAGAGTTGTCGGTGGACAACCCACTGGAGACATTGATCTCCAGGAAGCGAGCACCGACCAACGAGTTGACCATGTTGGCGGGCCAACCCATGGAGACGAAGAACTCCAAGAAACAAGCACTTGCCAAAGAGTTGACGACGTTGGCGGATGAACTCCTCAAAGAAAGTTGGAAGAACAACAAGGGCCCCACCGTGCCTACCCCAGAAACTCTGATGGCCACCTATGCGAGGCTCAAGGCCGAGTTTGAGGAGATAGTAGCCGTTGAGAAGCAGTATTCCCCTGGCAAGGTGATGGCCCCCATCGAGGACGAGGAGATGGCCCACGGAGCGATGAGATCCCCCGGTGAGCTGCACAAGGTAAAAAATAATGGCTTATTACCATAGTTGTGGTTTTTGATTATATGCAATGTGCTTGCTAATATGTTAGGGTTGTGCAGGTGTCGGTGGACGTCCTTGATGATTCCAATGTCGCGGCCCGTCCTGTGGACAACGCCCCAGAGATTGTTTTCGATGTCGCGGCCCGTCCTGTTGGCATCACCCCGGAGATCGATTCCGATGCCGCTGTCCATCCTGTGGACATCACCCCAGAGATCAATTCTGATGTCGCGGTCAGTCCTGTGGACATCGCCCTAGAGATCGATTCCCATGCCGCTGTCCGTGCTGTGGTCATTGCCCGAGAGATCGATGACAAGAAATAGTTGGTCACGCTAATCCTTCAGGGTAGTTTGCATTGCCCTGTGTTTAATTACCAGAACGATGCATGTTATCAAACCATCTTAGGGCTAGTGCAGTGTCGGGCTAGTGCACTGTCTTGTGTGGGCGGTACTTGCTACTTTTGTTTGATAGTGAATCATGCGAACCCTCTCCGAGTTATGGAAACAGATGTATCCTCACCAGCTTTTGATGTAATATATGGCATGCTTAGATGTAAGTTTGAACTGTTTATCATATCAGCAGGGCTTGTTTGATGATTCTTGGTGTTAGTAGGCTAGCTACTGTGCGAGCTATAGTACTTGCAAAACACTCACCGAAGAGAAATGTTGGGGCTGATGAGCTCATGGTACGCTTATACTTATCCATCGTCGATCGACCAATAGCCCTTGCTCCTAAAATTGTAGGCTTAGCAATCGGTCAGACAATAGTCGACACGGATACATTCATGCCTCATTTTGTTCATAGGGTAGGAAAATCGTAGCAAAAGTACAGAGACGTACAACACAAAATCATAGCAGTGCAGAGACGTACTCCCTCCGTTCCAAAATAGATGACCTAGGCGGGCTAGTTTGGCCTAGTGGGTTTTAGTGATATGACGTGGTACGATGCCGCCAAGTCTTCGCGTGTGGTGGCAGTATTGCGGGTACAGTAAGTTTTCTTGAAGAAGCAGAATTCAACGAAGTCATGATGGTTCCTTTGTCTGAACAACTTACAGTGGGAAAGGTTGGGCCTGCGGTACGACCGGGGTAGACCAGGATAATTTTGTGCATGGCAGGTGGACCAGGATGGTCGACGTCCCACATGTCGGCAAATGAAAGTATTCTTTCCGATATAGAGGACGAGAAACGAGTATTCATTGTTTATTTTTGATGAAAGCTATTGTCTCCACTGTTACGACGAAGGAGTGTGAAACACGACATTCCAGTAAACTTGGTATGTGCACCACTCCCTCCTTCCTCATGTAATGCTACCATACTGTTGACTATAAGGTTGGCTATAAGGTTACAACTTTTTCTCAATTTCTCTCTATCTATTTCCTCTCAAATGTTTTTTACCTTTCTTTTTTAGACACAATTGTTTTTTATGCCTTTTTTTAGAATTATTTTTTATACCTAGGAGCACGTGTAGAGATGGGCTCTTGCAGAGCCCACTCCTTGACTTTGTCAATGCCTCTCTCTCCTCCACATAAGCGGGCTTATAGCCGAGTTTTTTAGTACTAGCTATGCATGCATGCGGCGGGCAGCTGGCGCCTTGAGGGGCCAGGGCGGTCAGAGTGGGCTCCGGAAGCGGTCCGGACTCCAGCATGGCTCACCTCACATTATCACCATATATTTCTTGGAGTCTGTGTGCGGCGGGCGGGCGATCTCTTCTCCCTCCCCCGTTTCTCTCTTCTTAGCCAACGCTCGCCAAGCGATTAGATTTTGGCTATCGACGGTTTATTCAGTTACAGTCCCACATGTCAGTGAAATTGCAAGACAATGTGTGTCCCCTCTGGTGAGCGGCGTGCGAGCCGGACTGTCGGAGGTGCGACACGTACGAGTCGTAAGTGTGCCGCCTTTTCCTTTAGAACTTGCGAAGCATAACATTTTCGCGCGATCGATCGATGGAAATCCAGAACAAAATGACGAGGGCGGTGCTTTCCCGCTCGTTAGGCGGGCTAGTTTGAGTGATATGACGTGCTACCGTGCCGTCCACTTGCTCCATTTTTATGTAAGCAAGAGTTTACACTACGCGGGAGGAGTGCGAAACTCCGCGGATTTGATTTTGATCGAGGGATAACTATTCCCTGCCAAATAATGGAGCACTGTTAGTGATTATAGCATGATAGTTAGGGCATCTCCAGTGCTGGCCCACAAATTTACACGAGCATCTGTCCGAGGACACTGATGGATGCCATCCGATGCTGCCCGCATACCTTTCGACAACTATATGAACTAACCAGACGAAATTCATGCAAACAAAGCAAATTTCAAAGTAACCGGATGAAATTCATTACATTTCGAAAACTTTTCCTACAACTTGAATAAATTCATCTCATATTTCGCACAAACCGTACTAAAACCTACTTTAAACCTAATCTAAACGATCGCCGGCGCCCGACCACCATGTCCGGCCATGAACCCGAGAAAGCCGGCCATTGCCTTTGCCTCCTCTTCATCCGCCTCGATAACCTCCTCCTCCGGAGCACAAGGTTCTGAAGATTTCCGCCTCCATGTCGCTGTCAAGCGGCTAATCGGCCACCGATGATTACCCCACCAAGCTTGGCGTCGACTAAGTGGAGTAGCGGTGGCCTTCCTGGGACCAGAGCGACGACGACCTACCGTGTACTACTCTTCCTCGCTGCCGGCTGCGCCCACTCATGCGCGTCGGCTTCGTGGTCGTGGCGGCTGAGGGAGACCGGGGGGGGGGGTGTGCTGGCGATCTCCTTCGTTTTCTCCTGCGACAATACGTCGAAGAGAGCTTTGGAACGCGCCCGGAGCGGAGCCGCCGATGTCCCTCGTCTGCTCCTGCGACAGTACGTCCAAGAGAGCTTCGGAGCGCCAGGAGGCCATGGTTGGAGTGGTGCCGACAGAAGGAAGGGACTGGAGGAGAATAAGTGTGGTTCTTTGGCTATGGCTGGGAGCTGGGGCTCAAGTTAATATAGCGGGCGAATGGCAATGAGCCATGGCAGACGGATGGACAACTAGCGCTGGAGTGGTTCGTCGGGCGTGAATGCGGATGCTGCTTCAGTGACTTAACTGCAGATGTGTTGGGTTACTGACATGTGGGCCCAACGGGCATCTGGTCCGCATGTCAGTGACACACCAATTGCACGTACAGTTAAGTCCGGTGAATGCGGCATTGACGTTCTGGAGAGACGGTGACCGTTTCAGGTGGGAAGCGCGCGCTAGCGATGGAAGGGATTTTGGTAGGCCAGGGTGGTCAGACGCTGGCGTGGTGGTAAAGTGTGAACTCATGGATGACGAGCCTTTGAAGCATATGCGACACGTATTGACAACCGCTCTTGTCGCCAGCTAACCTTCGACGACCACCATAGACACCACACAACCATGCATAACTTATGAATAATGGATGAATCGATCAGACACACACTCGTGTGCAGTGGCACTAAGATCGGTCGCTCACGATAGTACATACTCCGTACCATACTACCATAGTACCCTCTCTAGCTAGGCTGTTTTATAGATTGTCGTTGTGATGGACGATATACATGAGCAAGGCGCTCCGAGTATGACCATCTGTGTTGAGCTAGGTGAATACATGCTTGGCGTTCGCGTAGGCCTCCATCAAACGTCTAAACAGTAATGTCAGGCACCGCCGGGGCGCGTAGGTGATGGGCTCGCCGTTTGCATTGCGCCATGAGCAAAACTTTGATTTAGAGGGCGACGTGCATGCATTAGCATGCTTTGACAGCGTGAGCGTGAGTTTCTGACGCGAAGTATTTCATTTTCATTTGGCTGACGAGGGTGCGTTGCAGTGACGAGTCCGTGGTTTGATTCCCCACATACGCATAATTTTGGTTTTTATAGTATTTCTTTCTCCATTGACAGGTAGGCCCGCATAGATAGATAAAGAACACGAGCTGATGAGGCGCATGCGGACTGTTTGTCTGGTCAACCAGACAAATACGGAGCTATACGCTAAGTTAGTGACCATATAATCACCATATCTCGTATACAGTGATCAAAGTGAGCTATCAAGACAAGTTCAATGACCGCAAATGCATTTTACTCGGTAATAAATGACCAGGATTGAAGGGGAATCCAAATTTCCTTCGTCTTCTGTCCTTGAGCTCTTGACAAACCAATGCACTATACGGTTGTCCGGCCACTCCAGCCTAGAGCTCTCACCAAGAGTCGTTCATGCCACCGTGCCGCACACTAACTGGTAAGGCAGCGATGGCATCCGGCCGCGCCGAGTTCCTCGCCGCCCACGACCGCACACAAAATGGTAGGGAAGCGATGGCATCCCGCCGTGCCGAGTTCATCGCCGCTCACGACCTCACAACTATGTGGGAGGAATTTGAAGATGCCAAGGCCGAATGGGCGGTAGAGCAAGAGGCAGCCAAAGCCGCACAGACGGAGCGGAAAAATCAGAAAGCACTCAAGAAAAGAGAGGCCCGCCGCTGCAAGAAAGAAAAGGACGCACGCGCTGCTGCGGAGAGGTCGGCAGAGATCCAAGCACGGTGGGGTGTCGCCGACAAAGCCGGGAATGAGAACGACGGCATCTGGCCAGCATGTGAGAAGTAGTAGTACTAGTAGTTAGTGTGTGTGTGTCTGTGTCTAAGTACGAGCATGTACCAGTACTACTAATTACTACTGTAGTTTTTAGAGCAAATTACCAGTACATTAGCCTAGACTAAATGGAAAAATTCCTATCCTATGCATCAAATGGCATCTCTTTCTCTATAGGAATTGAGATGCATGTCATCTCACTTCCTATGATTTTCACATTCCTATAAAATTCATATCCTATGAATGAAAGGAGGCCTCTATTGGAGTAACTACTGTAGCTAGCAGTACTGCTGGTACAGTAGTTTTCTTCAAGAAGCGGAATTCAACGAAGTCATGATGGTTCCTTCGTCTGAGAAACTTCAAAGTGGGAAGTGGGCCTGTGATTTGAAGGCTCATTAGTCATTGTTACCACGGCGCGACGACAGGGGTGACTCTCCCTTGGAGTTCTGCGTGCATGGCAAGTGGACCAGGATGGTCGACGTCCCACATGTTGGCGAAGGAAGTATTCTTTCCGATATCGAGGAGCAAGGAAACCGCGTGGTATAGTATCACTGCTGATTGGTTCTCAAAAAAATAGTATCACTGCTGATTTATAATTATTTTTTATTTCTGATGAATGCTAGCGTTTCAACTCTTATGATGAAGAGTGCCAAACACGGCACGTGCTAGATGTCCCACACGTCAGCGAAAGGAGTGGGACATGAACAGCGTGGTAGAGCCCAGCGCAAAAAAAAAACCCAGCGTCGTAGAGCGTCTCCACTTCTTCCACTTCTGGGTCGGAGACCACACGTAGTAGTACTTAGTGGTATGAACGATACAAAGTGCAACCTGGAGAGAAAGACACGTCTAGTTGGAAGGTCTCGGGGCATACACGTAAACAAATATAAAAGTTAATATGTGCCTCCAACTAATATAGTAGTAGTAGACTACTTAGGCACATACTCCATAACATCACCGTGCATTGCACGTACAACATTTAGTGGTAGTATGTAGTAAGAGACAAATGCCACCCAAGAGTTCCCTTCTCGACCTACTTTTGGGTGTTTGGTAGAGTGTATGGAGGGTGCATGAGTCCACACTAGTTTAGCACAAATACACTAGAAGCATGCATGAAGAGAGCATGCATGAAGAGAGCATGCATGAAGAGGGGTGTTGAGTTGAGCATGCATGAAGAGGGAACAACTATGCTGAGACGAGAACGCAACCAAACACACCCTATATGGCATGCATGTTCATACCATTTGTGCCTTTATACTTCACTTACTGCGCTACATTACTCAGGTTCGTACGTCCACTCCTGGGTACATATCCGTCTCGTAGTTCCAGTCCCACGTGTCCTTCATATAGATGGAACGATCCTTGCATAACACGTGCACCTTGATGCTAGATGTCTCGCGTGTTGGCAAAAGGATGAACAAAGCTCACATAAAAAAAATAGAGTGGAAGAACATAGATTACCGACGACCGAGAAGGAGCAAGGAACCTCGTGGTGGAGCGTCTGCACT
Organism: Triticum dicoccoides; assembly: GCF_002162155.2. Lineage (NCBI taxonomy): Eukaryota > Viridiplantae > Streptophyta > Magnoliopsida > Poales > Poaceae > Triticum > Triticum dicoccoides. The sequence continues at coordinate 327,210,189 of NC_041381.1, forward strand.
CATAATATTTAACATTATTCAGCGATATAAAATCAACCAATCATCTCCACAGTGGAATGGAAGAGTACGAAACACGACAGCCTAGTGTAGTTACATCATACTAGTGCATGGCTAACCCATGGTATCACCATATTTCTTGGCTTCCATGCGACACCTATCTCTAGTAATCCAGCAGCTTGTATCGCTTCTCCCTCCTCGTCTCTCTCAAAGTGCGGCGGGCTGGCATTTTTGCCGTCTATTGAGGTCGGTTAACTCATCACATGTTAGCGACATGCCAAGAGCATTCTAAAAAAATTCCTTTCACGTTCCGTTTTCAAAAAGAAAAAAATCCTTTCATGTACGAATTTGACTGTATGCTTTGAGCAACTTGCATGTCCTATACTGCTCCTATTTGATACTCGAACTTAGCTAGAGGTTAGACTAACTCATGACTAACCCTGGACTAACTATAGCGAAAGAGGTGTTTGGGTGACAGGGTTAGATTGACAATAAATGCACTTGATGGAGGGAGAAAAGTGATTTTTCAGTGATCCCAATGAGAACTATCTCCAGCTAGCACCTCTTGGGTGGGATCGTTTTTTTTGGTGGGTTCGGTGCAACTTGGTCCAATTTAAACCCTCATGCTTGGATACTTTAGGGCTATTTGAGCCCCAACTAGCTCAAACTAACTCTAACCCATGGATCCAAACAAGGCCTATGGCCAGTCTCGACGCGGAGCAGTCACGTGCACCGGGAAGCGGTGCTCTCTCGGCCGTCGCGCCACTTCAAAGCCGGCGCCAGTGAGAGGTCGCCTCCGCTCTGGCTGGGCATTAATGCGGCACTGATGCTCCAGGGCGACGCTGACTGTTTCACGCAGGAAGCGCGCGTTGGCAAGGGAGTATAGGTTTTGAACCGTTTCAGGTGTAGTACTGGTAGTTTGCAAAACTACTCAATTATTGCACTCAGTTTCGAAATTATGGTAAAAAATGTTACTCCATAGCCCGCTTCCCTTCTCCTTCCTCTTCCACCGCCCGCGCACGTCCGCAGGAAGCGACCGGTCAACCCTTATATAGGAGTGCTAGCACAAAAACATGCAAGCATGACCACTAAAATTTCCATATTAAAGCGCCGCTCCGGCGGGAGTATGTCGTATGTTGTTACCTTCGGCCGGGCCATGGCTACCGGGCGACGGTGACTAGAGAAGAGGCGGCGGGAGGGGAATGAATCCAGCTACTGTTTGGGTTCGCCTTCCGGCTTAAATAAATGCGCAGCATCATGTGTACCCGCGGGTGCACAAATTGTAACATACGTGTCTGCTTAAGTGGGCGTCACGTAACTGGTGTGTGTGTGAGAGATTCTGAGAGACAGAGTGCGTGTGTGCGACTCTACTCTTTGAACATGTACTCAACCTTTTGCATCGGGATATAAGTATAATGGTATTTACTTTATCTAGTGATTTATGTGGCCATGTTAACGTGGTCGTGCAAAAAAAATGTCACTTCCTGCTTGTGATTTGCGTTATATAATTACAAGCACGATGCTCGTGCATTGCATGGAACATCAATATGCATTTTTTATAAAACAACTGTTGTGATTGACCCATGCAGGAGTAATCCCATGTGTAAAAACTAATGATATCTCGAGAATTTTATTGAAAAACTGGTATCTCGAGAATGTCATCGAAAAAATGAAAGATGAGAGATAAGGTGAGGAGGAGTTGAGCGTGGTGGTGACTGGTGGTCGGAATGGGCGGAGGCATGGTGATGGATGGCGCCGGCAGGCGGCAGCGGCCACCATGCTAGATTGTTCCATAGACTTCCTTTTTAATTGCTGAGCAATGAGGTTATGGGAGATAAGGATGTGGAGAGAGGTGTGGGTATCTTTTGTAAAATTATCATAGTTTGCTTTCTATCCGTCAGATATAAATCAGACAGCCTGTATTACAAGATGGCAGGCACACCATCATCGCCAACTCATTTTTTATAAGGGTACAAATGCTAAGTTTGCTGACTACTAAAGTAAAGTGGAATTTGTCCATGTTATGCATGTAAATTAAGGTGATTGTTTATCATACGGGTAAGGTTGGATGAAGGGTGGTAGGAACAAATGCTCCGCCTAGAGCATGTGTGTGTGGGGTGTGTGTGTGTGAGGGAGAGATAGAGAGAGAGAGAAAGAGAGAGAGAGATGGAGTCTCTGTGTGTGTGTGAGAGAGA